>NC_033799.1:13816640-13888265 GCF_001876935.1 Asparagus officinalis | reverse complement strand
GGCGTCCAAGGGCCCCGCTCCCAGCGGGAAGATCACCGATGAGTTCACCGGAGCTGGATCGATCGGAAAGATCTGCCAGGTCATCGGTGCCGTCGTCGACGTGAGGTTCGATGAGGGGCTGCCTCCGATCTACACGGCGCTCGAGGTTCTGGATCGGGAGGAGAGGTTGGTTCTCGAGGTCGCACATCATTTGGAGGAGAATGTTGTGAGGACGATCGCTATGGATCTCACTGATGGGCTCGTTCGAGGAGGGAAGGTCTTGAACACTGGATCTCCGATCACTGTAAGATACTTTCGCGTTTTTCTGATCTGTGTGTATTAGGTTTGATGAGCGTGATCTCGGGATTACTATTTTTCTTATGAAAAAGACTGATCTTTTTTTCCCTTTTATTCAGGTGTAGCATTAAAATTTTCATATATCTGTATAATAAGTTTTACCATTGAATCTGGTGCATCCCGGGGTTTTTTAACTATTAACTATAGTGTGATAGTTGAATTCATATTGTGTCAATAGTGTGTCTTTGGTATGTATTGAATTTGAATTAACAGCTCTTCTATTCTCTGTGGCTCATGGATCCACAATGCGACTTTGTACACGTAGCTAGTCTGATGGAATAGTATATGATATTAATAGATCAACAGTACTTTTTTTGGTCATAGCACTATATATAGCATTTTGTTCCTGCCACTTGTGCTTGTGGAATTTAATATTGGCAATTTGCAGCTTTTAGCCAACAAAAGTTATTTTGTGCGGTGAGTATATATACGTCTTGGCAGTAGGATTGTGAAGAATGTTTCAAGTTGTTTATGAAATTATCTGGTTTATCAGCTGTTGGATATATAAAACAAATTTATTTAGTAATTCTGTTGCTATTTTTGTCGGTAATTCTTTGATTTTTGTCATTTTACATTTGGGGTATCCTGATTGTATTTTGCGTGCTACATGTAATTAACCTATTCTTTTACCTACATATGTGTAGTTCCTGCAAGAGGTGCCTTTCTTTTATTTTTCTCTTCGATCTTTGTTGGAGTTTGTTATATCATTTAATTCACATGTGACTGGAATTTTCATTACTCTGTATTTGACATTGAGAAGTTTTATGAGATTTAGGGGGCCTAAGGTATGTTTTCCCTGTTGAAATGACTTCAGATCATTCTATAGATTGCGCCGCTATTTACTTATATCTTGCAAAGGAGGTTTTTTTTACCTCTCTCTTAGATTTCTCTTGTTGGAGTCTGATTATTTTGTCTTTTTTATATTCCATTTTTACTGGTACTGCAACCGTTCTGCATTAGATAATGAGGCTTTATTTAGATTTGGGAATCTTTATTTAGATTTTGAGGACTTATTATATATTCTTTTCATCAAAAAGGTTTCTGCTCATTCTGTGATATGAGCCAATGTATACCTACATTGGCGTCTTATCTGAGAGGAACAATTTCTTTAATATTCTTTCAAACTTCTCATATTGGAGTCCACTTACTGTAACTGGTATCTAGCTGATCTATAATTACATCATGAAATTTAATTCGATTTATGGCTCTTCTAGTGTATCTTCTCCTCAACGATAATCACCGGAGGCTATGATATTCTGCATGGGGTGGCCCAATATACTCTTGTCTTACCCAGCTGCTATATCTCTATCAACTTTCAGTTGATCACTCTTTATTTGTTTATTTCTTAGGTGCCTGTTGGTCGCGCAACTCTTGGACGCATCATGAATGTTATTGGAGAACCCATTGATGAGAGGGGTGATATCAGTAAGTTTACGTCATGAAATTGCTTGATATGCTTTAGTTATTGGTTCCTATATCTAATATTATCACATTTTTCTTGACAGAAACAAACCACTTCCTGCCCATCCATAGAGAACCCCCCTCTTTTGTTGAGCAGGCTACTGAGCAGGAGATCCTTGTTACTGGAATTAAGGTACTGCATTAGATGCTTATAAACGTAGTTATAATGTCTTTACTTAATAAAATGATTCCACTATTTGCTTTCTATTGTCAAGATGTATTGTTATTTAATTTCTGAGCTAGGAAAAAAAAATGATGAGATTACCAACTTGCAACATGTGTTATGCTAATCCTCATGCTTTTTTCAATGAGCTGAATATAAAAGTTATGAATTTATTTTTTTCTCCTAAAAAGTTTGTGTAAGTTGTAATAATTTCTTTCGGAAAATTTTCTGGTTTTAGTTTCTTCGACTGGAATTCTATTACTCTAATCCCTACCTGTTATGTCCTCTTTGTTGTTCAAGGTACATTCCTGTTTAATGCCTATATAAGGAAATTTTATTGTCACTATTCCTAGTTATTTACAAACAATACTGTAATATATTATTGATTGTATTTGCTCATATTTTGTTTGCTGTGGTTACCAGGTTGTTGATCTTCTTGCACCTTACCAGAGAGGAGGAAAAATTGGGTTGTTCGGTGGTGCTGGTGTAGGAAAGACGGTGCTTATTATGGAACTGATCAACAATGTTGCTAAAGCTCATGGTAGGTTTCAAGATAACTTCCTCATTGCATTCATGATTTTAAATGCTTATTACGTTTGTTAAAATTACCCTGTATCAGGTGGTTTCTCTGTCTTTGCTGGTGTTGGAGAACGTACCCGTGAAGGGAATGACTTATACAGGGAAATGATGGAGAGTGGGGTCATTAAGCTAGGAGAGAAGCAGGTCTGGGAATTGAATTTTTCTTCCTGTGTAGTTCTTGGTTTGCTCGGTTTTTATTTGAAGCCTGATATTATTGTTTGTTTCGATAGAGTGAGAGCAAATGTGCTCTTGTTTATGGGCAAATGAACGAGCCCCCTGGTGCCCGTGCTCGTGTTGGACTGACTGGACTGACAGTCGCTGAGCACTTCCGTGATGCTGAAGGGCAAGATGTGCTTCTGTTCATTGATAACATCTTCCGTTTCACCCAAGTATGCTTTGCTGATTTTGCTTTATAGGATAAAATTCTCTATTCATGATATTTTGCTATAGTCTTGGATGCTCATGTTGTATTTCAGGCAAACTCTGAAGTGTCTTCTCTTCTTGGGCGTATTCCATCTGCTGTCGGTTACCAACCAACACTAAGTACCGATATCGGAGGGCTCCAAGAAAGGATTACGACGACAAAGAAGGGTTCCATCACCTCTGTACAAGCTATTTATGTGCCTGCTGATGACTTGACAGATCCTGCTCCAGCTACTACCTTTGCCCATCTTGATGCAACAACTGTGTTGTCTAGACAGGTTTGTTGCTTAGTTATAATTTCAGAAAGACCAGCATAGTTGCACTTACATATTTTTTGAGTAAATTTTACAAACCCACTGAACTTTGTGTTTGCATAAACCCCCATGAAATTTATAAATTATAGAAAATCCCTCTGAACTTACAAACTTACACTACACCTTATCAGATTTGGAGATTTTTCATAACGGTGTAACAGAGTAAAAGTGTAAACTACGCTTTACTTTTTGCCTTACCTGCAATGTTCTATTTAGCAAGTACGTAGTAAAGTGAGCATGTAGACACATGCAGAGCACGTAGACAACTTTATTATTTAGCGAGACAAGTTCACATGGTTTTCTGTGAGTTATAAAGTTTGGAAGGGGTTTTTGCAAAACCTTTCAAACTCATTTTTTTGGGTAGGGGGTAGTGGCTGTGAAGTTTACCAATTTTTTTCACTTATTCTAAATATGTCCATTTCTTATAGATCTCGGAGCTGGGCATTTATCCTGCTGTGGATCCCCTTGATTCTACATCTAGAATGCTTTCTCCCAATGTTTTGGGAGAAGAGCACTACAATACTGCTCGTGGCATTCAGAAGGTTCTCCAGAACTACAAGAATCTTCAAGATATCATCGCAATTTTGGGAATGGATGAGCTTAGTGAAGAAGATAAATTGACTGTTGCTCGTGCTCGAAAGATCCAGCGATTTTTGAGCCAGCCTTTCCATGTTGCCGAAGTTTTTACAGGTGCACCTGGAAAGTATGTGGATATTAAAGAAAGTGTCAAAAGCTTCCAGGTATGGACTTTTCTGCTAGGTGTTCTGTTTTTTTAGTATGTTTTGGGAAATAGTATTCTACGTAGTTGAGAAACTGATGACACATGCGTACAGCGCGAAGAAACATTAATTGTTCAACTTTCATCTGGTTATGTTTTTGAATACAACGCTGCTATTTGGCTCGGCCGCCCAGCTCGAACAAAGGAGAATAAATAATTTATGCATATTGAGGAAGAATGTAATCTATTAAGAATAGAAAGATATCCGGCATTGACCTAAAAATTATTGCCACAGCAATATTTTGCTATTTTTATCATGTTGATAATGTATGTCTAGTGGTTTATCTAAATTTGAGCTTTGTACATCTAAAGAGAATTGAAATTCTGCACAATGAAACGCGTGTAAAAACTTTAATTAAAGCTTTATAGACCATCCCTAGCTGGTTCCAAACTATTATCAGTATTGTTGACTAAATCTGACTTGTGTCTGGTGTCTGCTGGGCACCAAGAGCTTACCAATCTTCTTAGGCTGAGCGATATATTTGCTTGAAATGTTTGTTATTTATGCTCATCTTTATTTTCGTAAACGTTTATCTCACAAATATTTTTCAGTAATAAATTTGTTGAAATCATTTATTGCAGGGTGTTCTTGATGGAAAATACGATGACCTACCAGAGCAGTCCTTTTACATGGTTGGAGGAATTGAGGAGGTTGTTGCCAAGGCTGAGAGGCTTGCAAAAGAGAACGCCTAAAGGGGATGTCAAGTTCCAGCTGATGTAATAATATTAAAATTGATGAATTTGGATGTTTCCTACATCCAAAAGGAGATTTTTATTTTTGAGGTCACGAAACATTGATCTTTTTTTGCTTTACTGTTCGTGTTGGTTGTAGGTTTTCATTTTGAGGGAAACTGTGCCTGAGCTTTTTTGCCCGGCTTTTTTGCCCAATAAGAATGCGGACATTGTGTTTATTTTAAGGCATGTGTATCAAGGACGTGTCTTTCAATTATAAATATATGCACTCAATGATGCTTTTGTGGTCCAGTCGTAGTCTTTTAAGGATATAGATGTTTGCGTTCTTTAGTTGATTTTAGCTCGTGAGACGTTTTGTTTTCAGCTCGGATGGCAATGCACTGCTTACTGCTTACTCTCTGTATTTAGGGGGTGCATCCTTTTTGTTTCTTCCCTTGTGAGTGTGTGACCATCTGCTGCATTGCTTGTACTGTATGTATTTGTTGGATGCAGCTTCAATTGTTGCAATTGTTGTTGCCTGTAGTGAGTTGCTTTTTATAAGGGGTGGAAATGAATTAAATAATTAGTAAATAGTTCGATAATTGTTTGATTAATTATTTGGTCATATCCGATTCGGTAGTTCATTAACCACTAAGCAAATATTTTTAATTATTGAGTTTATTAACGAAAAGAATTTAACTAGATGTATATTTGATTCGTTTGCCTATTAAATATTTGTTTACGTTTAAAATTTGATCACTTATTATTTGTATTATTGCACATGATATTATATTTGTAACCCACTTACCATTTCTACTTAAGTTTTATGTATTGATTTTAAGACTTGAATAATCTTATTTGTTTTCTAATAAAATTTTTGATTTAAATATATATACATCATATATTATAAAGGAATACTTTTCATTTATGAATTTAAATACTATTTAAAAATCAAATTCTTTAACGGTATAAATGTACTTATGATATTCGATTAGTATTCATGAATATTTATCAAATACTAAGTATTCGAGTTTAAATTCGAAAACCTCTAGATATGAACATTAGAGTTCACATTCAAATTCAATAATTTTAAACAAATATAAATATGTACGTCTTAGTATTCGATTCGATTTGATCGTTTAGCATCCATACTTGTCGTTGTTATTGTAGTAGATGTTTGTTACTTGTGTTATATTTTTCGGACTTTTGTTCTGGCTGTGTTGCCATTTAAGTTGCAAATCTAAATCTCACTTCAAAATAGATGCATATGTGATCTATATCCAAATCTATCAAAATAGGATTTTGTAACTACAGATATAATTGCATTAGTAGTAAAAAAAAAAAATTTAAAAAATACAGTTGTAATTTGCACTTGCTGCAAAAAAGAAAGGACCAAGGTATTTGGTTTGCTTCACTTAGGCGTGATAGACTGAAAGATGACACTGTTGGCCTGGCAGGGATAAAAGTATTGAGACACCATGAGGGAACTAGTATCTGATGGTTAAGTTGATGTGAAAAAACTACTTTTTCAGTTTGATTAAGAGGATTATGAGCAACAATCATAATAAAATGCACAATTAACCTAAAAGATGGGGAAACAAATTGGATATCCTCCATGTATTTAATGTAGCAATACATATAGCTACATATTTATTTATAAGATCGGTAATTGGAGAGTGTTCAATTACGCAATCCTTATCGTTTATTCCAATTTCAAGGGTTGAGGTGAAACCACACACGACTCTAAAAGTTATCTTGAAAACCACTGTTGCCTTTAAAACCACTATTATAGGAACCGACATTGTGATAGCACTGACAATGCTCTATGATTTCATCTTGGCCGTTGGCATTGGAATAGAGGGATAGGATTGGAGTAATGCGATGCTCTTCGATTACTAATCAATTGGAGAGGATCTGAATCATTTTTTATATCATATATAATGGTAAAATCTCTTTACAATATCCAAGGGGTGTAAATATTAAATTCTACTTCCCACACATTTATACGGCATTCAATATGAATTTTTTTAATGGTTTAATTGCACTTAAATACACTAGAGATTTCCCTATGTTGCACATTACATATCATCACTTGTTTTTGGAAGCACTTATATATCTTAAAGTTTTAAAAACGTGCACTTATATATCCTAAAGTTTTTAAAATTGACACCTAAATACTCTCAAGTTTGCATATCTGTGTGTAATATTTAAGTGCAAGTTTTAAACATTTATGGTATTTAAATGCATGTTATTAAAACTATAAAGAGTATAAGTTTCCAAAACAAGTGAGGGTACATAAGTGCAAATTAGGGGAAACTATAGCGCATAGCATCCTGTTTCAGGCTCAGTTCTCACTAAAAACAATATATGTGATTTCTTTATTTTGTATTTTTCAGTAAAAAGTTATATCTATACCTAGGGTTGTCCAAAAAGCCCGCCGGCCCGGGCCCGGTCGGGCCGGAAACCGGCCCGGCCCGGCCCAGAACAGTGCCTTTTTTTTATTTTTTTTATTTTTTTATTTTTTTATTTTCTTATATGTATAATATATGTATATATAAAATATATGTATATGTGTATATATATTGTGTATATAATATATATATATATATATATATATATATATATATAATATTTTATATATATATATATATAATAATATATATATATATATATTAACTCCTCTTCTTAGTATATATTATATAAATGTATACACAGGGTCTCTCTTTATATAAGTATATATATGTATAAGTATGCTTCTCTTAATATATGTATAAGTATATTAAGTATCTAAATGTATAACTCTCTCCTTATATAAGTATAGCTCTCTCTTATATATGTATAATATATGTATATATAGTATATGAATAGTACCTCTCTTCTCTTAGTATATAAGTAATATATAGTATAATTCCTCTATATATTATAATATATGTATAAGTATATATATAATTATACAGTGTATACTCCTTATATAAGTATATATCGATATACTCTCTCTTATTTATGTATATATTCTCTATGTAATTATATAATATATATATATATATATTATATTATATATATATATATATATATATATATATATATATAGTAAATAGGAAATTTCTAAGGTTGAAGTATACTATTTTTATCATACACTATAGTTTATAGTGTATTAGAGAAAGTTGCTATACTTGATCCTCTTCTCTCATGAGAAAGTCATATATTCTTACTCTAATCTACCTGAAAGTTGCTTGCACTTTCGCCTTAACTGCTTATTGTGGATTATGTAATAGTTTCAGTATCTTTAAATAATCCTCTCTCGTTCCTTTATAAATAGTTAAACGCTTTATACCTTTTGTATGTTAATTCATATATTAATGCGTATTGTTTTGTCCGAGTTTTGGTTCATTTTCTAATATTTTCTATTGTTTGAATTTGTGTAGTTGTTGGTTTGATTTATGTATCATTGGCGAGAATTTTTGTGTTCGTAAATCTTTTCTCACATCTATTAGTAAATCTTTATTGTCATTTCCCTTATATATATTTTGAATTGACATTCTTTTTTATTTAGCTAATACTTATATATAAAGATAAATTTTATAATAAGTTTTTGGATGTGTTCTGGGTTTCAGTGGAGTTATAACTTCAATTGTTGATTCATATTCCTTCAACTTTTATCTGATTATGAGTATTGTCACAGTAAATTAGAAATGACAATTTGATGGTCCTCTCGCTTAATAAGGTATATAATATAAACTGGTATAGTTTAAAAACCAATTAGTTATACTTCTCTCTATATATGGTTTGAAATTATCTCTTCTTATCGAAGAGCTGTATATTATCTCTTGCAAACTCTTGTGTATAATGTTGATGCTCTGGCTGAGCCCTCCCTATATTACTAGAGGTTATGCGTTAATCAGTGTGAGTAACCTTCGTTCAATTTTTAATATGTAAATGATTAGAAGTTAACTTGCTATTACTGATCTCCATTTCCTCTTGCTATATCGTAATTAACCGGTTGAGATTATACTGCGCAATCGCAACATATAAATTTAATAAAGGCACAATACTATAATTTATAGCGTTGAGAAGCACTGAATAAATATATTAATTCCTATGTTATGGTAGGATTTCTACTGACTTTATACTATAATTATACACCTATTATACTTCATGTATAAATCCTTTGAGATCAATCATATATGCGGTACCAACTTAATCTTTATTATATAGCCTGTATTATTGTCCAGGTAATATTTAATTCAATTAATATACGATTCTATTAAATAATGTAATAAGTAAATATGAAAACAAGGAAAGCTCAGGGATCTAAAGAAGCAATGTCAACATTTGTAATCTTAATTAAAGCAATCCAGAATCATAGTATAATTTATAAGTTAATTATTAAAGTAGAACCAAGCAGAGTCATAAATCAAAGATGCTTAGACGAAGCTTTTAAATTAAATCAAATCAAGCTTATTAATTGGATGTATTTGGGAAGAGTAGTGAAATCCTATAATAATAGCTAATTAAAGATAGAAAAACTTGAAAGCGCGTAGATACTTTCAATACTTTATAACTTGATTTTAATTCATTAAGATTAATATGTGAGTCATTTACTTATGAGTTCTCAGTCAACATTAAAATAATTGAGTGTTCTCGGAGAGGTCGGGTTTGGATTTGACGAAGGACCCAGGTAGACTCGCTGACGACCGGGCCCTGATGTTGATCGTGTTTTACGTGCTCTCAGATATGGAGCCCCGGCCCGTACGAATTCGCCGGGGCCCGGGTCCGGAATTTTGGCCCCGACCCCTTTTGAGTGGCGCTCCGACAGCGCGCCGTGCCGGTGCCGGCCGGCGACCGCTACGAGTCTGCTCGCTTAACTTTATCCATTCCGTTACAACCTATTACAATTTGTGGTGTGGCTTTGTCTCTCTCGCCGCATCACATTATATTATGTCTGGTTAGTGAGACCATTAGTAATAACTTTCTAATCAGCTGAGTGGTTCACTAGGCCACCATATTTTAACAAGGAGAGAGTAAAACTCAGTAATGATGAGATTAGGGTTTTACTTTTATGGTACTAATAGATTTATTGGTGTTCGAAGACTGCTGGCATAGATGACAATTCGGCTCGGATCATTGAGAGCCACAGCGCCAGTTGGTGGAACGCAACAACCTGGTTTAAGGGCTAAAAATCTTGCTGTTGACAAAAACCGCATTAAGGAGGTAAACAGTGCGCAGGCGGTGAGAGCTAAAATTGATTTAGGCCAAAACTATTTGTTGATGCTGATATCAAACAGTCAAATGAACAAGTGATAAGTTGACGGAAGTCCTCTAACTCTGTGAATGTCGGTTCTGGAGCAGATTGTTGCTTCCGCCGCACGAAGTTAGCGGGCCTCCTTACCATTCAGAATACAAGGAAGTAGCTTGGCTCCCGTTTGGTGCCATTCTCGTCTTTGCTTCTGCGTTTGGGTTGAATTTCTTTGAAGTGAATAAGCAGAGCGGGCTCCTGGGTGCTGATATACCTGAAAAGACAATTAGTTACCTAAAACCAATAAGGAAGTAAAAATGGAGAAAAAGGGGAACTAACACAAAGAATTTTGTTGTAAAATGAGGAGGTGGGAATTGAAAAACAGTAAAATGGTTCTCTGGCGCGACCTCTGAACAGTTGCGCAAATCCCGAAATTAGCTAAATTGTGGGGGTAGTAAAGAGTGTATAATTGTTATATAGAGTGACGACAGTAAAGAGGAACTACAACAAGCCATGTTTAAGGCTTCGCGTACAGGTGTCTGTGAGAGAGAAAGAAAACTGACGATCTATGTTATAAAGCATAAGGGATCGTTGTTGTTATAATCTACAGTACATCCACATATCATAAAGGTAAGCAATCGAACAATAAAGATATTTTTATATTTACTAGGAACTAAGAATACTAGATAGGAGATACCGTATGTTATAGTGTGATGAAAAGTGAGAGATTTACAATATTTACATTACACATTTTCTTGCATGTTCTGAGTATTGACAGTACGGGATTTTGTGATCTTCACATGGATTTTACAATTTTATAATAGGATACGTGGGAAAGGCAATCACTAAAAGTCACCAAGTAGTTGAAGATTTTCTTCCTAACGTAGATGTCACACAAAATCTCACCATTGCTTATGGCATTTAAAATTACGAGAATCGCGCGCGGCCACGCTTATTAGTCACTACACAACATGATTCGTACAGATTACTCTCGTTAAATAAAATAACACGCGAGGTGCACTGCGGGAAAAGATCGCGGTGTCGCACAGCTGAGGAAATGCGTACCAATGGGAAGACAGATAGTAACAGACCTATTGGGGCGGATAGAATGTAATGGCACCATAATGCATTTAATGAATCTATCGAGGTGATTGGCTGTCAGTGCGCAGGGACAATTAAGAATGCGGCTCTGATGCTTGCTATTCACTGGAGGTGGTCTACATTAAAATACGTCGAAACTATACACTGAATAGTCCAGCTCTGTCCATGGTGGTCAAGCACCAAAAAAAGTAGCCAAATACGGCGAAAAGAGTACAAACTATAGATTCGGATCCTCACCATTATTACGAGTCATGTGCACTTTAGTCGGCCCAAGATGTTCGGCTCATTTCAAGAGGAACCTTTAGCTAAGAAACCTCTTGAGGGGGACAGTAATACTTCTCAGAAAGAAAGAGGACTAGGCGAACTCAATCTAGCATTCCGGAAATGCTACATCCATCTTATGCCGATGTCCAGGCGGGTTGAAAGAAATTCCCGCCTCCCTCCCTGAATAAATGACCGTATGCTAGATGCTATTGGGCCTAAAACGCCAGGGTGACAGCGTACGGACAAAAGGGTCGCGCTCACGAAATATAATAATCAGAAGCCCCTGGCTGTCTCTAGGGCAATTCTCTAATAGGATTGTAAATGTGTCTCTTTAGGATAGGGGAATTCGTGGACCTCTCCTACCTCTAAGAAGAGTTCGATACATGTTTGTTGCGCAAGTCTGTGATATTGTGCATGCATGATTCTTCCTCCAATAATGATGATGTGGATGGGACAGAAAGACTATACTTTTAGTGAAGAACTGCGAAGAAAATTGTCACTTGAGGCGATTTCAGCACTAGAATGACTATAACAACTATTAAACTTTCCGGATGCGGGACTATCGGTCTGTCTGTCGAAAAACTTTGACTGTTGAGGCTCCATCTATGAAATTCGTATAATAGATCATTTTTTTGGGAGAAGTTAATGAAGTGATTTTACGTGTCAAGGGTTCATCATGATTCATAATTGTTCAACCTAAGCGCTATTATTCAGTTGATCGCAATTACAAGATGTAGTAGTTAGTGTACTTCTTATTGGTCCTCTATTAAAGCTATTTGGAGTGTAGAATAAAATACATCTATATTTGTTCGTTATCGAATCCACCAAATTTCTAGAAACGTATCACCTCATAATATATGTACTAATCAACGCGAATTCTCTTCGAAATCTCATGGTATTAACTACATTCTCCCGAGTGCTGAAGTGCTATAAATTCCTCCATATAAAAGCGTATTAACTTACTACTATTGAGTGGTCTTATAAGATGTGTAAGAGCGCCAAACAAACTTATTATCTGTTGAAACTATATCTGATAGCCATCCTCTAAAGGATTACGCTTGTAAAGGTCTTGCATCTTGGAGGTAATTGGAAAAGATATGTGTTTTGTAAAATGGATTCACCTTTTAGGCAACTACTGCAGTTAAAACACAGACCGAATAGAGAGACATGAAACTGCAGATATAAGTCAGTCTATTGCAAGAAATTTCTTTACTTCACTGAAACGAAAACTTGCGGCAACACCGGTTCATAACTGGATGCGGAAAGTATTAATCTCTAACGAACGAATGTTAAGGGAAACATCGAGCACTTACAGTCCGTAACATAATCAAAACGCAAAAAAAGCCTATTCTGCTCTTAAAGCGACAGAGATTTTTCAAAAATCTCGTCACCGCCGGCCAAACTGTGTCCTGCCATCAAAATCTTTATTATGAGGAGTAGAGACTTGGTCCTTGATTATACATCAAGATACCCATTATAGGCCGGTCCTAAAACTACTGAAGGATTCCTTCCTTTTCCATCCAGAAACATTCCTTTGTTCCCAATAAGGTATTTACTCTTTTTTGTTAAACATTTGCAAAGTATATTCACATTCTTTGGTAGCTTGAGAGACTGCAGGCCGGAGGGCGCAGTTTAATTCAGAGGAATCATTTGCCACTCCCAAGTCTTCTCCACTTGAAAGGGAAGAAGTACCAACAAATACCGTAGATTTATTTGTGCGTACCAGATCAATGCGCCCGATGTAATATCAAGAGCACTGCGAAAGCTCATGTCCACTCATCAAAATCACCAATTGTAATTTTAAAAGATTTCAATTATGTAACATATTGGGAGAAATGCCAGTATGGACACAGACTAGCAAATACCGCGGATAAGAAGAATGAATGTATCTCGATGGGCGGGTTCGTGCCTTAAGGAGATTTGATGACTAATGTACACCCAGCTATAAAATTTTGTAAAGAAAATCCGTTCTATCTAGAGCCAACTAGCTGTGGAGGGTGATGTCGTGAAAGAAATATGAGATTTCCGTATTCTGTGCGACATGCTCGAGGGGTCTTCATGGCATGGTCCAGATCCCCAAACTCGAGCGTTCTTCTTACATCGATCAAGTCTTTCATTTCAAACTCCGTCTTTAGGCATGAGCTAGCTTCTGTAAGCTCCTTGTGTGTTCCAATAACATTTATATCATCAATATAATACAGAAGCCATTTTTTTTTGAATTTCTTTATAAACACACAAGGGCAAACATCATTATTTGCATATCTCCTTTTCAGGAGGAACTCACTCAGTCGTTTATACCACATTCTACCTGACTGTTTCAAGTCGTATAACGACCTTTATAATTTAATGCTATACATGTTACGATTCTTGTTTTCTCTTAATTCAGGAATTTTAAGTCCATCAGGGACTTTCATATAAAAATATTAGCGTCTAATGACTCATATAAAAATATGGTCATGATGTACATATACTGCATATATAAATTCATAGTTTCTGCTATAGGTATTAACTTACGGAACATAATACAATCACTAATAGGAAAATATTTTACATCTAAATCGATGTCGGGTCTCTGCGTGAACCCATAGAGCTATGAATCTCGCTTTATATCTCACCACCCTACAATTCTCATTTATTTTTCTTACGAAGACCCATTATATCCTGCATGGATATATGAACTACAGGTTCAAAATACTTTAGCGAGTTCGACTTAGCCTCAATTGCCACTTTCCATCTCACCTAGTCCGAATGCTTCAAGCACTCTACTACCGACTTAGGTTCTGGATCCAGATTATTTTCGGAGATAGTAAGAGCAACTGTAGAGGCAACTATGTTGTCGACAACTTTTATATTGATATTATATATTTCTCCTTTTTCACAAATTTGTGACCACTTTAATTCTTATTTTATGTCAACCAAATCCTCGTCATTTCCCTTAACAATTGGATTTGGCCGTTCCGCATCTCCAATATTATGATTATCAAGCGCACGTGCAATTTACTGGAGATTCCATCTTCAGGATGAATCTCTTCTGGAGGTTATGGGAGTGACTGTCTTTCTATATATATAATTTAGTTTGCCGCGAACTTTTATCTTTTTTTATATGCTTCTAGCACAATATGCTTCTGGCATACCAAATCATCAATGATATACTCAACATGAATATGGGGCTTAGTCACTCTTTTCTTAGCAGATTATCATGTGAACTTCTGGTTCAGTTTGACTAGTACGTGGATATAAATATTGAAGATCTTGACATTATTTTGTATTTTGGGCACTAATCTCCCCCTAATGTCGAGAATTGATCTTCAATGAAAATGCAGTCAGCGTACCAAATTATAAATTGATCCCCTAACATAGGCCATAGGTACTAAATTATTGACGGAGTTTTATAAATAATGTATGTACCTTCACCGAGGTCCCATAGAGGTACGCTATGGTGGTGATATAGAAACATGGACTGCAAATAAATAATACGCAGATGGGAAATGTTTCGCTTCTTCACCACGTATTAGATAAAGGGGGGAAATTTGTGATATGCAGTTGGTCGGATTTGGTTTGAATGCCTCATTTAATATAAGAAAATCCGACAAATCATATTTTGCCCAAGATGACCCAATCGCTCATGCCTGAATTTAAGAATTTGGGTCCCTAAAACTCAAACTCATCGCAACATGGTGTATTTTAGGTCAGACAAATTCTATAATATACACATATGAATAAAAACCACATAGGTTCACAAGAGTTTAAAGCAAAATCAAGATAAATTAAAATTGTCTGACAAATGTATATAATCCAAATATAGAGAAACCAAATAGTTTACCTTGACCACCTCGATAAGATCTACTACCTCCCCCTCGTTCGAGCTTATGAATATTAATTTGAATTATGACATGTGCTTCAGGCACTACGACTGAACCAATTAAACTTGCATTATGGTTTCTCATAACAACTGGTTGTGTTTTTAACAACTACTAATACAAGGATTAGTTCATAATGCTTTTAGTTGTACTATTGTAAGATTACAAGGTTACTTGTTGAATTGTATTCAGTCGAGGGTTTAAAATCCAAAAATGGCTACAGGATAAGATCTCCTACTATGTTTATAGCCTCCCCCTTGTCCACGCGTATAAGTAATTTTCTGAATTGTAGCATGTGATACAAACACAACTCGTAAGCCAACTAGTCTGACATTGTGATTTCTAATCATCAATTGATTGTGCTTCTCTGCGACTACTAATATAGATATCAATTCAGAATGCTAAGTGCAATTCTTGGTCATGTACTGCTGCTGGAGTACAATATTATTTGCGTGGAATAGGGAAAAGAATTTTTCGATCAAATTATTGGCTTCCATAGATCAAATCCATCCTTCTGGGATAGCCCAGAAAAGTGAATATTTTTTTATTGAGGCATTTAATTTTTCACGTCTTACAAAATTTTAAAGTGTTTGTCTTCTGGACAAAGATACTTAAAGAATCAAGAGATATAATCGTGCAAAAATCACAAGGATGTCCAGTAAAAATGAACATTCGAGGCCAAAGACAAGTAATAATTACTATCATATATCACAGTGCACTAATCATGGGGAAGAAAGATTAATGCATGAGAAATTAGAAATATTCACATTTTAATAAGATCACACATAATCACCAAAATCATCAAGTTCCTTCTTTTTTTTGCTGGACACTCTCCGATCATCCCAAAAGTCAGGAAGTGAAGATTAATTTGTATAAAACAATAAGCTGGACGAAATCCCATCCTGGTGCATTATTTTGCGTTCGTTCAGGCGAACGCCAGAAAGAGGGAACACGTACCAAAGTCACCCCAAACTCAAATCAGTTGTCGTTGCTGACGCGTTTAGAGAGGGGCCGTGCTGATTCTTCCCAAAAATTCTCGACGCTCGACTGCACTGACTCCCTGGGCAAAACACAAAGAGCGAAGACCAAAAAAGCCCTTACGAGATAACCGGTTGCAGTACTGGAATACAACACAAAGGTCCCTGGCCGATCCATGCTATCATGTTTGCATCAAACGTTCAACCAACTCACCAGCAATTATCCAGTAATCTCGATGATGAAACCCAAATGCCGAAATAAAAAGAACCCCATTTTCGAGCCACTAAATAAGGTATCATAACGCGCACAATCTAGCAAAACAGCCAGTTCGAATAATTCCTTCCCATATATACCACAATCAATCGCTAAATATGAAAGTTTATAACCCCCGTCATCAATCGACCAATCTGTTGGAGTGTGAGAAGATGAACCTGCAAACTCGTATTTGTCATTTCAACAAATCACGGAAGAAACAACTGTATTTGCAACCATTGCGGTAAGTAACCCCATTAGAACAGTATGGCATCAACACTATTTTACATGAACCCTATAGCTGATTTCAGACAGGAACGGCAATAGAATGCTAGAAAATATATACTCTCTTTCAATTTTACTTAGGGGCAAAAAAAAAAGAAAAAAGAAAAAAGAAGCGAATGTTGCTGGAACACGAGTACGTGAGCAAAAACTGCCTATATATATATTATGGGTACCATAAACTCCTTTTGCTTTCATACTGAATCCATCCAGAGTAATATCTTCATCTATGTGTCCAAGGAGCTAATATTGTTTCCTGGGAGGGTACTGATCATTAATCTCCTCAACTATGCAGTTATATGTACGTTGAGGACCTGACAAGACCTTTGAAACGCGATCAAAATGGAAAGCGAGGCACAAGCTAATCCTGAGGTCCTGAACACTTGCTCACCAATCCAACGGAAGAAATAAGAAGAAAAAAATGCTGAAATAGTTTCATACTGTTGTAATCTTGTTGTTATATCTACATACATCACATATCATAAGTAAGAATCGAACATGAAATGTAAATGTAAATAGACAAGAGAAGAGATAGGGAGAAAGTGATCATCTCATTTTATTCATCTTCATTTCTCCATACATTTTGTCTTCCATGGATTACATTATATAGATGTAGAAGGGAATACTAAAAGTCACAAGTAGGTGAAGAGATTTCTTCTAGTAATGTCCACATTCATTGTATTTATATTTACAACAACGACCTCTCTCCGTATGTTATTTCGTTGTACAAAGATCATTTCAATAAAGAAATATAGGATTTAGAGGATATTTAACTCTTGTTCTTATTTTATGTTTTTTTTATATGATGTATAAATAAAACTACTTTATCTTCCTTTTAGTTTGATTAATTGGACTCTAAGCACCAGTCATAACGAGAACCACAGTATCCCGTTTAATTTCTAAAATTTTGCTAAAGGACTCTAACTCATCCCCATATAATGAAATTTACAATAAGAATTAATATTGTATAATAAAATTTGGACTTTACCCATGTACTTAATGAAGTTTATTTCAGCGAGGACTTAAAAATCTTGACTAATGAAGCTTAATCTCGTTATTGACACAAAATATATGCGTACATTACATATCTTTCACACGTATTCTTTCATAAATGAGACCATTGTCTTTGTTGAACATGAAAAAAAAACAACTTAAAAAACCAAGAGGCGTGCACATAAGGATTGTTATCTCAACCTTTGTTCTTTTTTGCAATGAGGCATGTCTTGGTGCACACCACTTGCAACGCGATTAATCGTTTCGCATTAACGGGACGATCTATGGCGGAGCGTTGCCTCCGAAAGCATCACAAAACTCCCTAATTAGATCTCCTTCTTCGTAGACATATCGATCACCGGTGAATATGGAAACACAAAAAATACCTGTTTGAACTAAAGAGAATGATAACATGCCGCAATAATAGTTCTACAGATAAAAAAATTTAATCACTTATGTTCATGGGGAGAGAATTGAATCTTTTTTTATTATAGAGATTACAGAATAATTTATTCTTGCATTCCTCGTCTTGATAAAGAATCTGCAAGAAACCCTCTTAATCTCATCAAAAAATCTCTAAGAAAACCTCTTCCCTTAGTTCCCTCTACCCAAAAAAAAAAAAAAAAAAAAAAAAAAAACCCATAAACAGCACGAATTGGGTTTTGATCTAGTTTTGCCGGAAATACCGTCGACGAAACCGTTGGCGGTCTCCGCTCTGGACTCCGACGCCGATGGTGATCCTTTTGCCACTTCAGCCGCTGCATGAATACCTCTTCTTATATCTTTATTGTAGTCTTCTAGATCTGAAATACAAGGCTATGCCCAATAGCATGCTTGTGCATAAGAGTCGTATCTTAGCATTTGTTCAGTTCCACAATAAAATAAGTGATATTTGACTGAATCATTACTTAATGACATATTGAGAAAGAAATAAATAATAAGTTACGTAGTGACTTATTGAGAAAGATACACTTGATAGTTTTACTAATAATGCAAGCATATGTCATTTTATTTGAAATATGAAAAATTGTCAAGTACAGTTGTAAATTTTTTAATTATCAATTATATTGTAATACTACCTTCCAGGAATCATGGATCCGCGACGGCGCATTGCTAGTTATTGACATAAGGTTTTCATTTGACTTTGATATTCTTTCTAATTCTTTTCAATGTGCATGGGATTATGCAATCGAAGCAACAATGCGACTAACCTTTCTATTTCTTTCTTACGTGAAAATACCCCTTTATCTAAACTTCTTATTGGATCACCAGTAAACCGTTTACATTAAGCTAGTAATTTAGATGGATAAAGTTAAGGGAAAAATGCTTCCAGCCCCCAAATTCGTAATAAGTATGCTTTCCACTCCCAAGACTTTTTCAACGCTCTCAAAACCCCCAAATTCATAATAACTATGCACTGAGCCCCCAAAACACAAAGCCCAAGAATTTTACACAGGTAAAGACTATAATGCCCATTCTCTTTCTCACCATGCAATCCCTCTGCTCTCCTTCCCCCACCATTTTTGCCCTAGCCCCCTCCGTCCCTTCCACAACCCTCGTGGCGGCCGAAGCTCCTCTCCGGTCTCGCGCCTCGACCCCTCGCCTCCGCTCGCCGAGATCCGTCATGTCCACCGCCGATCCCAGCACGACCTCCGCTCGACCCCTCGCCTCCGTCCCCAACCCAATCCCTCAGATCCATCATCCTCGAAAAACCCTACCACGTGCTCTCGAGCTCGTCCAGTCCGGCTCCGGTCGCCTCTCCGACCACGTGCAGGAGGAGCTCGTCCCAAGGCGGCAGAGTACAACAGCAAGAGAGCAGAGCTCGAGAGCGGCTTGCCACTCAAAGGAGTTGATTTGGACGAGCTCAGGGCACGCGACGTGGCACTGCGAAGGCCTTTTCATGCTCTCCTTCTTGTATTCCATCTGATGGTCCCATATCGAACCAGGTACCCACCCTCACAAAAGCGGTCAAACATTTCATCCAGCGACGTGAACGGAGCATTAGGGGGCCTGCTAGCATTCGTAAAGTGCCAAAAGGGGACGAGCGCATCCTTAGGATCCCGGCTGACCTAGACGACACGAGTGGATTTCTTGAAATTGAGGGAAAATATTCAATTCATTTGTTTATTAATTTTCTGATATTTGAGGTTTGATCTATTTTTGAAGAACAGTTATTATAACCAGCAACTTTAATTTGGGTTTTTTTGGGGTTATAGGCTCTATTTTACTCGTGTAAAATTAGGAATCAAGAACGGAAAGAATCAAGATCGGGTCGGTTGTGAAGGATATCAAGATCGGGTTGGTTGTGAAGGATACGCGTTGGTTGTGAAGGATACAGATTGGTTGTGGAGGTTACGAATTGATTGTTAAGATTACGGGTTGATTGTGGAGGTTACGGGTTGGTTTGTGGAGGTTACGTGTTAGTTGTGGAGGTTACAGGTTGATTGTTAAGTTTACGGATTGATTGTTAAAGTTACGGGTTGGTTTGTGGAGGTTACATGTTGGTTGTGGAGGTTACGGGTTGATTGTTAAGGTTACGTGTTGGTTGTTAATGTTTCGGATTGATTGTTAAGGTTACAGAGTTGGTACATAAAGCCTATAAAGTTTGATATGTAAACGTACTCGTCCTCTTGATTCATTCAAAGCCTCTGACCAGATTCTTCACGTGAGCCTGCAATAGTTACTAGTACTCCTCAACAGTACTCGTTACATCCACTATTTGATATTAGTCCATCAAATCTTTGGTATTCCTAAATAAATCCTTTAAATCATTGAAATGGCTCTAATCAGAAAATTAAGTCATGTAGCTATTTTAGATCTGGGCCCTTAATTCATAAAGCTGTCATTATGTAACTCAATTCTCATAATGGGCGAACTAATTTCAAAGTAAACTATGAAAACTGGGGGATCTTGTAGAAGTTTCAACGATCAGAGGGGCTAACCTCAAACTTCACAAGGTTTAGGGGACAAATATCTAACAAGACCCAATAAGCTAATGAACCGGATTCCCTTGTGCGGGCATTAAACATTGGCATCACATATAGGGCGTTAAACGAGGCACAATAATGCTACTCTCTATGTGAAATGTTAGCTTAGCATTAACAATCAACTCGTAACCTTTTATTCTCCGTGTTTAATAATATAGGCTTTATGTACCAACCAACTCGTAACCTCCACAAACCAACCCGTAATCTTAACAATCAATCCGTAACATTAACAACCAACATGTAACCTTAACAATCAATCCGTAAACTTAACAATCAACCCGTAACCTCCACAACCAACACGTAACCTCCACAAACCAACCCGTAACCTCCACAATCAACCCGTAATCTTAACAATCAATTCGTAACCTCCACAAACCAACCCGTAACCTTAACAATCAATCCGTAACATTAACAACTAACACGTAACCTTAACAATCAATCCGTAAACTTAACAATCAACCCGTAACCTCCACAACCAACACGTAACCTCCACAAACCAACCCGTAACCTCCACAATCAACCCGTAATCTTAACAATCAATTCGTAACCTCCACAACCAATCCGTATCCTTCGAGTTGGTACATAAAGCCTATATTATTAAGGGCCCAGATTTATGTGGAGGTTACGGGTTGATTGTAAATTGAGTTTACTTTGAAATTAGTTCGCCCATTATGAGAATTGAGTTACATAATGACAGCTTTATGAATTAAGGGCCCAGATCTAAAATAGCTACATGACTTAATTTTCTGATTAGAGCCATTTCAATGATTTAAAGGATTTATTTAGGAATACCAAAGATTTGATGGACTAATATCCACAAACCAACCCGTAACCTTAACAATCAATCCGTAAACTTAACAATCAACCTGTAACCT
Organism: Asparagus officinalis; assembly: GCF_001876935.1. Taxonomy (NCBI): domain Eukaryota; kingdom Viridiplantae; phylum Streptophyta; class Magnoliopsida; order Asparagales; family Asparagaceae; genus Asparagus; species Asparagus officinalis. The sequence continues at coordinate 13,866,711 of NC_033799.1, read as the reverse complement.
CCACAACCAACACGTAACCTCCACAAACCAACCCGTAACCTCCACAATCAACCCGTAATCTTAACAATCAATTCGTAACCTCCACAACCAATCTGTATCCTTCACAACCAACGCGTATCCTTCACAACCGACCCGATCTTGATTCTTTCCGTTCTTGATTCCTAATTTTACACGAGTAAAATAGAGCCTATAACCCCAAAAAAACCCAAATTAAAGTTGCTGGTTATAATAACTGTTCTTCAAAAATAGATCAAACCTCAAATATCAGAAAATTAATAAACAAATGAATTGAATATTTTCCCTCAATTTCAAGAAATCCACTCGTGTCGTCTAGGTCAGCCGGGATCCTAAGGATGCGCTCGTCCCCTTTTGGCACTTTACGAATGCTAGCAGGCCCCCTAATGCTCCGTTCACGTCGCTGGATGAAATGTTTGACCGCTTTTGTGAGGGTGGGTACCTGGTTCGATATGGGACCATCAGATGGAATACAAGAAGGAGAGCATGAAAAGGCCTTCGCAGTGCCACGTCGCGTGCCCTGAGCTCGTCCAAATCACTCCTTTGAGCGGCAAGCCGCTCTCGAGCTCTACTCTCTTGCTGTTGTACTCTGCCGCCTTGGGACGAGCTCCTCCTGCACGTGGTCGGAGAGGCGGCCAGAGCCGGACTGGACGAGCTCGAGAGCACGTGGTAGGGTTTTTCGAGGATGATGGACCTGAGGGATTGGGTTGGGGACGGAGGCGAGGGGTCGAGCGGAGGTCGTGCTGGGATCGGCGGTGGACATGACGGATCTCGGCGAGCGGAGGCGAGGGGTCGAGGCGCGAGACCGGAGAGGAGCTTCGGCCGCCACGAGGGTTGTGGAAGGGACGGAGGGGGCTAGGGCAAAAATGGTGGGGGGGAAGGAGAGCAGAGGGATTGCATGGTGAGAAAGAGAATGGGCATTATAGTCTTTACCTGTGTAAAATTCTTGGGCTTTGTGTTTTGGGGGCTCAGTGCATAGTTATTATGAATTTGGGGGTTTTGAGAGCGTTGAAAAAGTCTTGGGAGGGGGAAGCATACTTATTACGAATTTGGGGGCTCGAAGCATTTTTCCCTAAAGTTAAATACCTTCAACGAATTGATAGATTTAAAATTTTTTAAACAAATCACAATAAATTTAGAATATGACACAGTCTAATAGCTCTTAAATTTTTTCTTTGTATCATCTTTAATTTCTTTGCAAGCTAGCTCTCCAAATGTACGTGTCTTTGACATTTCTAAACATGCGCATAATGGATGTTTATATGTTGGCTAGTAAATACTTGGCATTTAGGATGAAGAAACAATTGGCTAGATCGACTCTCAGTTAATCACTCTCACCTTCCTTTATAAATCAGTAAAAACCGCTAAAAGCTAGGGGGGAACTCTTCTCTTCGATATATATCATACGAATTAACTAAAATCTCAAAAAGAATTTTATTTTGTATCATCTTTAATTTCTTTTTTTAGTTTGATTAACTGGAGTCTAAAGCAAGAATTATGATAAAAACTTGAATTATAAATGATGTTTAAATCAGCCTATTTTTCTCTCATCTTTAGTTGGAGTAACCGGACCCTAAGCAACAGTTAATGAAAACCACAATAATTTTCTCTTTTTTTTTTAGTTTTATTAGCTGGATTCTGAAGCGACAATCATATCATACTCCCTTTAAAAGCACGAGTTCGGAAAATCTTTTTTAGACAAATATACCCTTTTATAGTTTGAACTACCTTATCTATAATCAAATTCTAATTTTCAATGGTCAATATTACCCTTCACTATTTTGAATATTTTATTTATATCTTAATCTATCCTAATCATAATCATATCTTATCCTAATCCTATGTGAACCATGTTTAGCTTAACAATTTAAAAAACTAATATTAATAAAATATATAAAACATAAAAATGATATTAGTTTGTTAAGATAAAGAAATTACAAGTAGATAACATATTATAATACATGAAGTATTGCAAAAAAACTATAAAAAGTTTTAAAATTGCAGAAAAGGTCCTGAAAAGTTTAAAATTATAAAACTCATCCAAATGTCTCAAAACTTAAAATAAAAAACATGAAATTAAAAAATTAACATCAGTTTGCAAAGAATTTAAAATTTACAGCTAACACCTCAATGTCTCAAAAATTATAGAAACACCCTCAAAAGTTTAAATTACAGACAAGTACATTAAAATTCTAAAATTTTAAAATTTACAAACAACACAGATGAATTCAAGAGATTACCATGATACACCTAAAATTTTTAACATTTAAATTTAAATTTTTTAATTAACACCCTCAATATCTCAAAAATTATAGAAACACCTTCAAAAGTTCAAATTATAAAAAGCCACCCTAAAATTCTAAAATTTGTAAATAAAATAAGATGAATTCAAGATATTACCCTTAGACACCTAAAAAATTAAAATTTGCCAAAATTAACCTCAAAATTTTTAAAAACTCCTTCAAAATTTAAAAATCGTAAAAAAAACTCTAAATTTTCAAAATTTTTAACTAGCACACATCAAATTCGTCGATTGGTAGACCGCTGAAATTTAATATTTTTCAAAATTAATCTATAGTTTTAATAATTACAAAAGACACCCTCAAAATTTTAGAGTTACAAGAAATATACTAACATTTAAAAAATTACCACCAACACATGAAACATAGAATTTACAACTACCAAACTTAAAAGTAAATTTTTTTAAAAACTCTTTCAAAATTTTAAAAATTATAAATCACACCCTCAAAGTTCAAAACCACAAAAATGGGCTAAAATTTTAAAACTTGGCAAAGAAAAGTGTAATTGTTTGGTATTTTTCATATATATATATATTAAAATTTCTAATTTAGGGATTTACTATCCATTTTCAGCATCTAAGAATAGTCTAAGTTGATACTGGTAAACAAAAACAATAAGAATTGATTAAAAACATCCGGTTAATGGATAAAATTTTTAAAAATATTATAGATTAAAAATTATCGACACTATATAAATTAAAGTAATTTCATATAATTTTAGTAATAAGTTGGGGTAGCCAAAATACATTCGTAACATTAATTGATAGATGTTTAAATCCATAGAAATGATAAAACACTATAATATTATACCTTAGCATTAATTGATTTTAATTTAGAAACTTTAATCTTTGACGTTAATAATATTTATAGGGTAAAAGAATACAAGGAATTACATATGGAGAAACTATTAGAATATTTAGAGATAACTTTAAAAGAATTGAGTTATTTCCATTGCAAATGGGAAAGTGATGGAAATAAATCTAAAATTCAGAAAACGTCAATGAATCACTTGAATTGGCATTAACATAAGACATATCTATTAATGAAGCACTGAATGAGTTACATTAAAAAATAATTTAATAACTTTATCCTAATCAAAGAAAAAATCTCCATGGAAGACATAAGAAAAATTAGTAAGTATTCATAAATTCCATACTGTGTTCTTCAAATTAAATATTAATATTATAATCTAAGAGAAATTAGTAATGAATAATGCAGGTATTTATTTTAGATCTTTATGAAAAATGATAAGGATAGAGCAAAGGTAATATTATTGAAATAACAGAAATTCTTATTGGATGCACAAGGAAAGATAATAGCATAAAAAATATAAAATTAGCCTGATGTCACAATTGATGTAGATGATGAAGACAATACTCTAGAATTGTCCGAGAAATGATAAATGATAAACCTGAAGAAGGATTGATCTTAACTCAATAAAAAATAAAATAGAAGAAATAAAAATAATATTTTATAAATATTTTATAGAATAGTTTAATTATTTTGAGTGAAATTAGGAATCTTTAGAAGGGAGTTTCATGAATTTTTTCCAGTACTTTTATATTCTTATGTGGATGTTTTTATCATATAAAAGTACACTAGAGTTAGCATTAATCTTTAATTTATATTTTTTTATGAAGTCTATCAATGATTAGGAATAAACTTCATATTCTCTTTTGCATCGTTTTAACATACTTTAAATCAATCATTTTACCATATTGGTTTTAAACATTCACATTCCTTGTATAACACTATTTTAATATTTTTCACTTTGCAATGCTATACTTTCTCAAATAAAGCTTAGTTTCATATCTGTCAAAAATAATATGAATATTCAAATTATTTTTAAATTATATTTGTTTTTTGTCAATTCAAATATCAATATGAAAATTTAAATTGGGTGTATCCCATTTAAACAAACATAAAAAAATAATCGGGATGTAAGAGTTTAAAGAAAAAAATAAGCACAAACTGTCAAAAATACTTAATCATGGTATTAAATCACGTGCATTGCACGTGTGTAAAAACTAGTTATACTAAAAACTTGAATTAAAAGTGGGGGAAAAAGTGAAAAAATTAGTTTGGGGTGAGAGAGGCTCGAACTCTCGACCTCAGGATAACTCAACTTTTAGCTATGAGACCTACGCGCTAGCCAACTGCGCCACCACCCCAACGTTGTAAGCTGTAGACATATGTGAATAAAGATGAATAGTACTAACGCGTGTATCTTTATCACCATATTCCAAGATTTAAACTGAAATTGGAATCCATATCGGTCTAAATGCAGTACTGAGTTTATTTGTTCAAAAGAGGACAGAAAAAATTTTTTAAGAAAAATGACGTGCTTCTTCATCTTCGACCCTGCTTTTTGAAAATATCTTACAGAGTTAAAGCATTTTAATCAGGCGTTAAACATTAGCACCAAAGAGCAGTTTTACAAGTCACAACTAATAAACTTATTTATTAATTAGTTAAAAGATTCAAATTGTAATTAGAATCCATACTTGTCCATGCACATTACTGAGTATATTTGTTCGCTAAACATGATTATAAGAAACAAATGAAATTATGATGACGTAATACATAAAATTCCGCAACTAGAATTCTATAGTTTGTTACATAGTCCAAAACAAAATCCGAAATAAAAGAAACTTCATAATGGAACTGTAGACTTTTTTCCGCAAAATAATGTCAAAATAAGGAGTTTTTGAAGCTTATTTAACTGGAATATTTAAATTTTACGGCAACTTACACATTAAGTAATAAATTGCTCCTCTCACTTAGGTTCATACTGCTGACTACTCTTTACTAAAAATTTTACATCGAACAAATTTCTACGAGGAAAAATACTAATAAAAATATAACATAAACTGAAGCTCAAAACTAAGCATCACTGAGCTTCAATTTTCTAATCAAAATCATAGCATATGACTGCTCTTGCCTTTTTTTTTAAAACTAGATGCAAGCATGAACAGTTCTAATATCTTCCAGCTCCATTGAACAAATCGACCTATTTTGAACTATTAACAAGAGTTGAGCCTGGCTACTATTAGTAGCATCAAACACATAAGAAGAAAGAAATATAATGATTTTGGTGAGAGCTACCTAATATATTGAAAGAATATTGTAAAAGAGAATAATAGGGGAGCAAATCCATCAATTGTAAGCGCAGGATAACATCTGTATCTTCTAATGCAGGAATCAGGATGAAGATAAATTTATTTACCATAAATATGGTAGTTCCTGATGCCAACAACATAGAAGAAATATATAACGCCTAAAATTACCTTAAATTAGTGATGCTGAATCCATAGAATTTAGGAGGATCTAAGTGAATGCTATACCACAAAAGGATGCTGAATCCATAGAAACTAGGAGGATCTATGCTGCATCCAATATAATTATACCAATTGCTGAATACAAAAGCAATTGGTATAATTATATTGGGGTTCGCGGGGAAAACAATTATAACGCAAATCCAATAACCTATTGGAAACTATTATTACAAAAGTTCCTGCAATAACATCACAAAACATACCGCTCAGAGAAAAAACCCTAATAAAGAAAAGGGAAGTTCAAATTGAATATCGTCAGAGCAAAATTTACAGATAACTGCATTAAAAAGAATAGAAGAAAACAACGCAGTGAAGTAGCACTTAGGAGAGCTTGCATACACAAGTAGTAGATAATTAACAAAAAAAAAAAAAATGCAGAAATCAACTACTCGCTAATGGTTCACAAGACATAAGAATACGGAACATTCAACTTCCCTTCGGTAACGAAACAACAGAAGATCAAAGAGAGAGCCCCTTACGAGTTGGGGAGTTTCAAATGCACATCCTCATAGTGAAATACACAAATAACACTGATTAAGTGCATTAAAGAGAATAGAAGAAAACAACATAGTGAAGTAGTACTACTGCAGAGAGCTTGCTTACAGAAGCAATAGAAGACACAGGTAGAGTAACATACTCATCCATAAGTCAATAAACTAATACAACATGCAGAAACCAACTATCAGTTAATGGTTCATAATTTGGATATGTTCCCCAAGTAACAAAACAACAAAACCATTGAAGATAAGCATAACTATAGAAAAAAGCATACAGCTCAAAAAGAAATCCTAGTAAAACGGTTGAGAAGTTTCAATGCAATATCTACACCAATACCACCAGATAAATGCATTGCATAGGATATAAGAAAGCAGCATACTGAAGTATTACTGAGAAGAATTTACTTATAGCAGTCATATATGAATCGGTTCCGCTATTTGGCTCGCGCTTTAACGCGCGAGCCAAAGAGCTTTTTCCTATATGAATTAACCCAAAGTGACATGCTCATCTGAGGGTGTGTTTGGATAGTAGCTGTACCCATGTTCAACACAGATATTTAGTTAAATATTGTTGCAACACCAAAATAGGCTAAAAACAGAGAAGTCGTGGATGCTGTCAAATTAAAGAGCGTATAAAAGACAATAGTTCAGACTCCACAATGTTTTTAGTGTTGGGTAGCAGGTTATTGGGCCAAACAAGATTCCTAGTCTGTTTTGGTTTTGGTTTTAGAATTGTTGAATTCCTAGTATGTTTTGGTTTTAGGGTTTCTATATATATGGAACTTTTTATAAGAGAAATTAGAGAGAAAAAAGAGTCTTTTGAGCACTTTGAGAGGGAGATTATTGTGAGGGAGTGAGAGATTGTTCGTTAGGGTTATTTTGAGTGTTTGAGAGAGTTGTAACCCGTTGTTTTCTCCTTCACATAGTAAAATCTCACCATCCTCTCCCTGTAGACGTAGACAATTCGCCGAACCACGTAAATTTCTGTGTTTGTGTGTGATTTTGGTCGTTCTTTTGTGAATTACACTTGTTGGTTGTTTCTCCTCTCATTGCTTGACGACTCATGTGGGTGTTTGGTTCGCGAGCACGCTTCCGCCAACGAAGCAACATTTGGTATCAGAGCTCTAGGGTTTCAGACCTAGGGTTTGTTTTAGGTGGAGAAAAATTCGTTGTTGGAAGCTTGGATCTTGGAGATCTAGGCTTTGATGAAGATAGCATTGCGGGGTTGCCAGTTGGAGATCTCGCATTCCTCGTGTGGTTGGGAGTTCATGTTGGAATCCAATCTTCTAAGGTTCAAGTTGGGTAATTTCTCAATTCTATCGGTTGTTCGAATTTTCTCTACAATTTAGAGTTAGCAAGCAATGACAGGAGATAGTGGTGAAAGCAGCAAGGCTATGACAAGTACAGTTCATGTTGCACTTCAGAATACAAATACCAGTGCTGTGAAGTATGACGATAAGATCAACTTTGGGTTGTTGATGAGTGATGTATAGGATGCTTTGAATGCTCAGAGCTTAGAGGAGACCACCATGCCCGAAGTATGATGAGACGATATGGGACAAGATAAATCGAAATGCTTGTGGGGTGATTAGATCTTATTTGGAACAAGAGTTGAAGTACGATGTTATCGACATGACGTTTGTGATGAAGATGTGAGAGATTCTCAACAACAAGTATCTTACGAAGAGTGTTGAGAACCGGTTGCACTTGTTACGAAGATTGTTCAGATTCCAGATGTTCAGGGATACCTCACTTGCAAATCATGTGAGCAACTACACAAAGTTATTGTCGAACTTGACGAATGTGGATGAGAAGATATCGGATGGTACATGACGATTATTTTATTAGGCTCATTATCCGATGAGAAGTATGATACCTTCATGCTCACTTTATTGAACGATAGATCTTCCATCACCTATAGTAAAGTGACTAATGCGTTGACAAATTTCGACTTGAGGAAGGATAAATATTTTTTCAGAGCTAGCACTTCAGCAGAGGCATTGTCGACGAGAGGTAGGAGTCCCTATTCCAGAGGTGACAATAGAGGCAGGTCAAAGTCAAGATGTCACTACCAATTAGCGAAGAACCAACGTACTTTCTGTAAAGTATAATGACATTAGAAAAGAGATTGCCTGAAACTCAGAGAGAAGGAGAATAGCAAGAAGAAGGGCTCGAAGGCCAGCGAGGTGAATGTTGCTAAGAGTGATAACGATTCAGACAATTCATGCTTTTCTCTATTGATTACTTCAGAGGTTAATCATGTTGATGCATCAGATTAGATGCTAGATTCTGGAACTACTTATCATATGACTCCCCGACGAGATTGGTTTGCATCTTTCGAGAAGCTTGATGGGGGTGTGGTGGTCATAAAAAACGATTAGTCTTGTGGCATTTGTGGGATAGGTACCGTCAAGCTTCGCTCTTGAAGTCTTACAACTCTCATCAGGTGTACCCCCGACAGAGGAGATATCGCAGGTGGTGGAGATTGATGCAGCTCCACAGAATCCAGATGGGACCGTATCCATTAGAGTACCGACTGAGGTGACGTCAAACGAACACTCAGGTTCAACAGGACCGACGACTTAAGTTCATAATTCGATTACAATTCGGAGACCCAGAAGAGACATACGATTGACAGCGATGTATACAAACACAGTCGTTGCATATGCACTTTTGGTGGAGAGTGTCGACGAGATGGTTCCTGTGACATTCAGAGAGACTGAGCGGAGTTCAGAGGCTGATTTGTGGCAGGAGACTATGCTGGAGGTTGAGTCTTTTCACATGAACGGCACATGAAAGCTTGTTGAGCTTCCAAATGGGCGAAAGACTATTGGTTGTAAATATGTGTATACCAAGGCGGACATTTAGGGCACTCCAATGAGGTTCAAAGCTAGATTAGTAACGAAGGGTTATGCACAGGAAGAAGACATTGACTACAATAAAATCTTTTCTCCGGTAGCGAAGCACTCTTCGATTCGGATCTTGCTAGCTTTGGTGGCACAATATGAATTGGAATTGGATCAGTTGGATGTGAAAAAAAGATTTTCTTCATTGTGATCTTGATGAAGAAATTTATATAACTTAGTCATTGGGGTTTCGAGCTGCCGAAAAGGAGAAATTGGTGTGTAGATTGAAAAAATCGCTATACGGATAAAAACTTATTGTGGATTTGCTCTTGTTGATGCCTTTCGAGGCCATTTGGATGAACTACGGGCGGCTTGATCCATTGGGAGAGAGGTGCGTAGGCAACCACATTGGTGCAGCCGAATTTGGAGAGACGACACATTGATGTTCTTGTTGGTGTCGTCTCAGTTTTGGAAACACTTCGCTGAGGAGGAGAATTGTTGGGTAGCAGGTTATCGGTTCAAACATGATTCCTAGTTTGTTTTGATTTTGGTTTTAGAATTGTTGAATTTCTAGTTTGTTTTGGTTTTAGGATTATTGGGATTCCTAGTCTATTTTGGTTTTGATTTTAGAATTGTTGGATTCCTAGTCTTTTTTGATTTTAATGTTTATATATATATGAAACGTTTTATAAGAGAAATTAGAGAGAGAAAAGAGTCTTTTGAGCACTTTGAGAGAGATTATTGTGAGGGCGTGAGAAATTGTTGGTTAGGGTTATTTTGAGTGTTTAAGAGAGTTGTAACTCGTTGTTTTCTCCTTCATATAGTGAAATCTCTCCATCCTCTTCCTGTGGACGTAGGCAATTTGCCGAACCACGTAAATCTCTGTGTTTTTGTGTGATTTTGGTCGTTCTTTTGTGAATTGCACTCGTTGGTTGTTTCTCCTCTCATTGCTCAACGACTCGTGTGGGTGTTTGGTTCGCGAGCACGCTTTTGCTGACATGCAACAGTTAGATAACATGAAATTCATAGATAAAACATCAATGCTACAACTAAAGCTGCCTTCAACTAAAGAACGTTTCAAGAACAAGAGTTAGAACTACATTGTTTGATGTAAAATTGGTTCTAAAACGATTTGTATTAATTGAACGTTGTTATAAATCAATAATCAAATTACACAGAAGTGAAAGGAATTAATTCGATCATTTCTTGTTTAATGTGGGTTCTTCTGTAGCGATAGGATGCCTCCCTCGAATGCTTGTATCGAGCTTGCTTCCCTTGGATGATTTGATCGAAATTGCGAATGAACTTTAGCGTATGATAGAAGTTCTATGGATTGAGTTCGAATACCCGAGCTTGAATTAAGACCGAATGCTGGTTCTTTTATCACCCAAAAGAACCGATTACCCAAGAGATTTCGATCTCGAAAGGCTAAAATGCAAGAATTTGTAAAGAGCCGAGAATTAGAGCCAAATCCAAGATCTCAAGAGCTAAAATCCGATAGCCAAGAGATAAAAATCCAGGATCCCCTTCTCTGTAGCCGTCCGAGGCTATTTATAGAGAATGATGGTGGTAACCAACCCCTCAAATCGTGGGAAGTGGGCGTAACCACTCCCACAAATCAAGCAATCAGTTAAAAACCGCTCAGGCGAGCTAGGCAAGCTAGCGTGCGGGTTGAATGGTCAGACGGGCTTGCAGGCGAGCTAGGCGAACAGACGAGGTTGTCAGGCAAACCCCTTAGGAGTTTAGGCGAGCTTAAACCCTGTAGGCGAGCTTGGTTTGTGCGGGCGGACCTTCTGGAGACGAGCTTGACTCGTGCAGGCGAGCGAAGCATTTAGGCGAGCTTAGCTAATTTGCTAGCTGACGAACTGAGCATTCAGGCGAGTCAAACTTTCAGACAAGTTTAAATCTTTTCGGGGCGAAGTCTACTGCGCAGGCGAACTTCGTTTCGCCTGCGGGGTCAAGCGTTCAGGCGAGCTTGACTTAGCCTTTTTGATGCAGGCAAACAAGCAGAATGAGGTTTGTTCTTGCGAGCTTTAGACGCAGGCAAAGTCTTGCAAGCGAACTTCTCAATTTTTGGGATTAAGGCAATGTTTATTGCCTACATACATAATGTTGTTAGATAACCCCGAAACACATAAATCAAGCATCACAACAAAATGCCATAACTAAACACCTAGACGGTGTCGTTAGATAATCTGAAGTGCAGAACCCAAGTATCACAATAAAATGCCACAACGAAAGCTGCCTTCAAATTAAAGAGTGTTTCAGCCACAGGAGTTAGAACCACACAGTGTTGTAAGATAACCCAAATTCCAGAGATAAAGTATCACAACAAAATGGCACAATTAAGCACCAAAATGGTGTCGTTAGATAACCCATAATCCAAAAAACAAGTACCACGACGAAATACCCCAACCAAACACCCTCCTCAAAATATCCTACTGAGTATAAGAAGAAGACAACTTGAGGCACTCACTCTGGCACCGACGAAGGCAAATATCATTCCAATTGGGAACCTGGTGCTGGTTAACACAAACAGTACGAGCACAAGCGTCAGTGCAAGCATCGAGCTCAGAAACACCACAGACAGTAACACAAGTGTCAGGCGTCGGGTCCTTAGAAAAGGCCCCGACTTTGTTCAGCATCCGCTTCGAAGTGCAAACCCTCTCGCATACAAAGACATCGTCGGAGCTCTTCTCGCGACCACGAGCGTTCTTGAGCCGTTGCTCCTCCGTGTTTCTCCTCTTCATCCTGATCGCCTGCCCTGCGATCACTGCTGGGATAGCTGCGCCCACTAAAGACCACCAAACGTCCACCATTTCTAAAAGATTGAAATATTTAGAGAGACGGGGGTGTAATAAAGCCTAAAAACTGAATTTTGGCAGATATTATGAAGTTCGGCTTTAGTGCTTAACATAAAAAAGCGACTTTGTGAAGGAGAACATCATCGTCTGAACCAAACTTACACCGATTGATTAAGAAAGGGCAAGTAAAATAGGGATAGGGGTCTAATAAAAAGCTAAAGATCGCATTTTGACACAAAGCATGGAGGTTGGGTTTTGGGGTTTAACTTAAAAGAGGAACTTTAGGCTGAGAATTTTGAATTGCTAAGGAGAATGGGCTTGATTAATGAATTTAATTATCCATCATACTTTGGTATTTGTTTGTAAATTTTTAGTGTTTAGGGTTTGTTACCTGAAGCGTCTTTTCTCGCGTCTTCTGCTCTTCCCGCCAAAAGAACTCGATCGGGCCCCACCTCGCCGACGACGACGGTGGTGAAGGAGAGAGAGAAGGTCTGAGGAATTCCTTTTAAGGATCGGCGGGTTTTTGAGGAGGGACCGGGAAAATTGGGAGGAGCGATCTGGCGCTTTTGCCCTAACCGAGAGTTTTCCCCCCAAACTTTTTGGTAAATTGCATACAACGCCCCTCATCTATTCATGAGGAAGAGGGGGATCATTTGCAATTTTATCCTTTTCAAAATGTTAAACTACTGAATGTACATAAGGGGGTTATCTGCAATTTACCTAATTTTTAAAAAAAGTTGAGACCCACACACACACAAAAAGAAAAGCCTCCATGCCTTACCACCTCTTGAACTATTACAATTTTTTAGTCTTATTTCATAACCCCTGAAAATTTTTAGTCCCTACATATAACATAAAGGAGAATTTTCTGAAAAAAGATCCTTTTTGAAGCAAATTAGCGAAAGTGATTTTTTTGATAAATAACTATCAAAATTGACCATCATGACCGGCCAAAAAAGGTTGATTTTACAAAAGATCATCTTTGAAATATGCGAGACTAGTAATCTCGTGTAATTGGCGAACGCTAATTAAGAGTTGATTAAAGTCCAGAATATATACATTACTACCAGTCCCGTGTACTCTGCAGAGACCTAAACAATACATGAGACTAGTAGTCTCGTGTATATTCCGAACATGCACGAAACTTGCACACATAAGTGTAACTTATCTCCTTTACATATACAATATCTCATCCACGTGAAAAAGTTCAAATTCACATCATCTATATATCCAAACATTATAATTTCATAAACATATAAATTCCATAAAATTATGCCTATAACTTTGTACACATCTAAACCTTCATACACAACTAAACAGACAAGAACATCATAACAAAACACAATTGATAAACACATAGTGACAACACAAATTATCTCCATACACCAAAACATCGCAACAAATATTACGTATATAGGTTTACAAATAACCTATATCGATAACTGAAATAGAGTCAATATATTGTAGACATCTAAAAATGTCTATAGGTATGAATATACCTATCTAAGTCAAAGGAGATCATCCAAAGTCAAAAGAAGCAAAGGAACATGTGAAACAACATAGAAGAACAATATGAACACCCACGACAAGGAACACTGAAAGGAACATGTGAAACAACATAGAAGAACAATATGAACACCCACGACAAGGAACACTGACGCGCATTTGCGCGGTAGTGGAAGGTGTTGTGCACAGAACAATATGAACACCCACGACAAGGAACACTGACGCGCATTTGCGCGGTAGTGGAAGGTGTTGTGCACAAACAGAGTGATATGCCTATGGGAATTTGTAGATATCTTTGATAGTTTTCCAACACATATTGGATCACCTCATTCCGACATCGGACGAGGAAGTTAGAGCCAAAATATCCGAGAGGTCGCAAACTGCATCGAAGGTGCGCGGCAGTGTACACTGCCGCGGCAATAGCGCAACAGTACAAGGTAACGCGCAAGTAAAGAGAGTGATGCGCCAATGGAAAGTTGTATAACTCTTCGATAGCTTTCCAATGTATCTTGGATCACCTCATTCCGACATCGGACGAGGAAGTTAGAGCCAAAATACCCGAGAGGTCGCAAACTGCATCGAAGGTGCGCGGCAGTGTACACTGCCGCGGCAATAGCACGACAGTACAAGGTGATGCGCAAGTAAAGAGAGTGATGAGACAATGGTAAGTTGTAGATCTTTTCGTTAGATTTCCAACGCATCTTGGATCACATCATTCCGATATCGGACGAGGAAGTTAGAGCCAAAATACCCGAGACAGCGCGAACGGTCTCGGAGGTGCGCGTCAGCAGAGACTGCCACGGAAATGTATTGCACATTTAAGCCATTATATGATCCAAATATGAAGAAGATCAAAAGACAAAAGTTGTAGATCTCTTTGTCAGCTTTCCAACGCATCTTGGATCACCTCATTCTGACATCGTACGAGGGGGTTAGAGCCAAAATACTCGAGAGGTACGCGGCAGTGGTAACTGCCGCGGCAATGTGCGACACCACGTACTGCCGCGGCCATTGAGAAGCTGAACACGTCATTTTTGATAGTTTTCTCGAGTTTTGTGTGGCCCACATGGTTTATTAACTGTTGGGGGTTACTTATGAACATGGGGGAAGCAGTTACAAGCGAAAATCATGCCCACTACCCACGAAAATCGTGACATTTAAGGAGTTAAAAGTTGTGGGATGGCGGTTACAAAAAGGGGGAGAGCATTTTTAGAGCAATTGGAAGAGGATCGAGAAAATTGGAGCAGATCTGAGCACAGAGAGCAGATTGGGGCATAGAGACTTGAGTTTTTGGTGAATTGGAGCAAGAGAGAGAGTCTTCCTTCTTCACAAACATCCTCAAGAAGCTTTTGGCCATTCCTAGAGATCTAAGCTCTGACTTGATCTTTAGAACAGTGAACATCTTACATCGATAAGATATTCACTTTAAATTCTTACTTCGATAAACGAAGGAAGAATCTCCAAAACCTTCACGATTCAATCAGAATCTGTGAATCGGTGGTCCACGAGTCAAAGCACTCCCGGCATAGGCAAAGTCCCACAAAACAGGAATCGATAAACGATTTCTGTGTTATTTTCTAGAAAGTTGTAATTTTTCTTTTATTGTGTAAAAGAAGTCTTATAAAAAGACTATTTTCTTTTGAATTTATTGTAATCGATCGAAGATATAATGAATTCCACAATGAAGTCAACTTTTGGCGAAAACAAACTGGCGACCACAGTGGGAGCCAACGGTCTCGCTACCGAGACCGTCGTGTCGCAGCCGATTAAGATTCCAGTTGAATCCACGGTCGAATACGAGTTCGACCAAACCAAGTTTGAGGAATATCTCTCATCATCCTCTTCAAGATCTTCATTGTCTCGCGAGTACAAGATGATCTCACCATTGAAGAAGACTTACATGCCAAAGAAGGCACAAAGTGAAGACTCTCACCCAATCGTTGCCGAGGCCTCCCCTCGCAATATTATCCCGGTGACCCCCAAAACCGGAAGCTCTGGTCACAATGATTCCACCCTAATTAAGGAATCGTTCGATCGAAGTTCGCCAACTCTAACGAAGAGGGCTCGTCAGAGGCAACGCCAATGTCTCGCTCATCAAATGGCTAAGGCCTTGGAACAAACCGACGGGGTTCACTGCTACGCGGACCTAGAGTCGAGGAAGCATCAAGTGGTCCAGTCGTCCCAACGACAAACCACTCATATCTCTGCACAACTCATGACGGAGGAATGGACTATCGTCAAAAGTGCTCATTCGACCCTCAAAGATCGTATACAGAAGCGTCGTGCAAACGCTATTCGTGTTCATGCCCTTCGTCAACAAACACAAGAAGGGAAGAAGAAAATGGTGTCTAAGGAAACACCAGAGAATCACAAAGTATGGATCCTCAAATCCAAACTCATACGAAAATTGGGTCTGCAGAATATAACCTTTGACCGCGACAGTCTTCACTGCCGCGGCGCTTCTTTCAACCGCGACAGCTCATACTGTCGCGGCATCTCCTTCAACCGCGACAGTCTCCGCTGCCGCGGCACACTGTTCGACCGCGACACCAATCATTGTCGCGGCCAAAAGAAGTTTCACAAGAGCACTCCTTTGACTCCATCAACGTCTGTTCCGGGTCCGTCTACTGTGTCAACACCCGATGTGTCACCAGTGAAACCCTGGGTCAGTCCTGACCTGTCGAAATCCAAAATTATAATGGCGAATGGCCTCGATCCTTTACCTGAAGATCGAGGCAAAGCTCCGGTCAAAGAACGCTTGGGTCCGGTGAATGAACACCAAATAGATTCTTACACTGGGGGTCGTAAGTATCCTCCTATCAAGTCAAAACAACTCAAAGATGGAAAAACCCTAATTTCTACTCGTTTGGGAGTTCGTAATGAAACTCAGGAGCCCGTTAAGACTCTACACTCGCAAGGGGGTGGTTCTAAACATGCGACTCCTGACGTGACCTTGGATCGCTCAAGTGCGACAACAAGTTGTCCTGAGAACGCCAACAAGGCTTTACATCCTCAGAAGAAAAAATGTTCGTCAAAAGACATTGTTATACCTGTGGGCTCATACCAACAGACGATAGGATTCTTCGGTAATTATACCGATGAGTTGTACTATCAAGCTGGGGGTGTGAACAAAACTCGAAAGAGGATTGTCCGAGAAATGAGCTCTCATTGTTTCTGTATGCGACTCATTAGAGCGGTACTGTCAGAATGTGACTACTCCAAACGAGAAGCCATGCTGCAAAGAGTCTCAGTGTTCCAGAGGTTTTTCACCGAAATGTCAAAGCCTAAACCGAAACATTTCCGCAAGAGAAGATCAGCTGTCCAAGATGACGAATTCCCTAAAGTCACCATCAACATGGCTGTCCAAGATGACGAATTCCCTAAAGTCACCATCAACATGGTTGATAAAAGAAAGTCTAAGCGGTATTCAAGTGACTCAAATCTTGACTTTTCCCCGAGAGGAAAAGTCAATCCAAGAATTGCTCAACGGATGTCTCGACTCCAATTAGGAGCCATTAGACGCAGGGATTACAAGAGAATGCATGAAGGAATGTCCTCAGAGGATGAACTTTCGGACACTTGTTCTGCGATTGCTTCGGATGATACAATATCTAGCACAGGGCAAGCCAGAGAAGTATTCACAATCACTCCTGATCAATTTGCTCAAATGCTTCAAGAAGCTCTAGCCAAGCAACGTGAAGAAATTAGAACTGAAATGAAGATGGAGATGGAGTTGGCTATCCAACAAATGAGAGAATTGCAAGCTCAACGGCCTCAACCTCCTGAATCCAGTCAGCGAGCTGAATCCAGCCGCCACACTCAGAAAGTTATAGATGATAGCGATCCAGAAGTGGATGAAGTCATTATGACTGATACACCTCCCAATGACAATAACACTGGGGGTGGTTCAACGGATCCTCCCAACAACAATATTGGGGGTGGTTCAATTGCACCTCTTAATAACACGGGAGGTGGCCCAATTATTTTTACTCAACATTGTTTGTGTCAAAAGTTGCCTTTTCCATTGTTTTCAAACCTGTTACACCGTTTATCGATTACAAGTTCAAACTGAAAGAAGAGATGATCTTTTTATAAGATCTTCTTACAACGAAAAATAAAGATTACAACTTTATCAAACAAAACGCAGCAGTAGTTTATCTCCCGTTGCTTTGCGTGGGAACTTTGCCTGTGCCAGGGACGCGTTAGTCCGTGGACCACCGCAGATCAACCCGATAGACAATATAATTACGCTCTTGTTTCACGAAGGAAACAATTGCGGAAGCGACAATCACGACCAAGCGAGATTGTGGCTCTTCTCGAGATTAAAACCAAGTTTAATCCGGAGAAAAGAAGGAAAAAGAATCACAAACCTTTCGAAGGGGCTTTCTTTATGAAAGTATTCGCCAAGCTCTGATGATTCTCCTCTGAAATTCGTGGTTAACTGGACAATTTGACAGCACCTCGCCTTCCCAATCTCAGATCCTAGATCTCCTTGAAAGAACACCCTTGACTTCTATTTATAGGCCTTTGGAGATGTCCTTTTGAATAAGAATTTGTGTTTAAACGTCATCTGCAGTTTATAACTGTCTAAACGTGTTTAGGGATAACCTCAAAGTAGTTGGAGAGGTTCTGGGACGAAAGAATCCTTAAAAATCATTGAAATCCGTGTTTGGGGAGGTTTTGTGTTCAACAAGAGTCCTGGTGGCTCGGAACTATGCGAGTCACCATTTGGTGGCTCGGAACTATGCGAGTCACCATTTGGTGGCTCGCATGAGTGCGAGTCACCATTTGGTGACTCACATGAGTGCGAGTCACCATTTGGTGGCTCGCATAAGTGTGAGCCACCATTTGGTGGCTCACATAGATGCGAGCTCGCGCCTACACGGGCCTCCAAGTGGTGTTTCGTTCGCTTTTTTGATACTTTGGCGATTTGTAATTCTTCCATTTCCCTTGTTTTGCGTACACTTCGTCGCTTCGCTGACTTGTGCATTCTACTGATCCATTTCATCCCCTTGCTGATGTTGGATGAATTCCCTTGACTTGGATAATAACGTTTATCGTCCTTTCCTTGTCTTGAACTGTGTTTAAGGACTTGTGGGCAATTTTTAACCCCTACAGATACCCCCTCCAAAGTGTTTCAGTCTCGTTTCTTTTATAGAAGAGCCTGAAATACTTTGGATGTGATAGACCCTATCTGCAGAAAGACCTGTAATGGGCTTCATCTCTTGACTCCTTCATCCTTCAATCTATTCAGCGTTCTGTCGGATAGATGAAGTTTTTACGGTTCTGCGTTTATCCTCTGACCGCTGTCGAAGTCTTGAATTGAAACTAAATGGTGTCGTTGATTTGACGTTGAGCTGACTATCTTTGTTGGGAATTCATATTTGACGACGTCTTGACAGACATTGATCAAAAGTTATGCGTTGAAGCGGAGAGAACCAGTTTATACTCGTATACTCTTAGGAGTTTTGGGAATTAGTTTAGCCTCATATGCCCGTCGGAGGTCCCCGGGTTATCCTTAAGAATATTCTACACGATATTCTCCAGAAACTTCCCATCGAGGGTGGGGAACAGTTTAAACTCGTATACCCATTAGAATATCAGGGAGCAGTTTAACCTCTTATACCGGTTGGAGGATCGAGGAGTAGTTTATATTCGTATACTCTTCGGAGTGTGAATACAGATACCGTATATGTTGAAAATGATCACCGAGGGACCAAAACACCCAAAATTTGGCCCGAACAGCTCGCTATACATGCGAGCCAGCGAATGGTGGCTCGGATTTTGCGAGTCAGAGTCAGCTGTTGGTGACTCGGCTCTTGTGAGTTAGATGTTGGTGACTCGGCCCTTGCGAGTCAGCTGTTGGTGACTCGGCTCTTACGAGTCAGCTGTTGGTGACTCGGCTCTTACGAGTCAGCTTCGGGCGGAACCTTAAAACCGAACTTGTCCTTCTTCTTCGTTCGTCATTTCAAACATTCTTCGAGCCTTTTTCTTCAAGAACTCATTTCAGAACCTCTGAATCTTCTTTACTCTTTCTTCCAACCTCTTCAATCTTTCTCAAATCTCGCTGAGTTCACGAATTGGGAGCTAGGGTTTCCATTCGTTTGGGTTCAAGCATTTGTGGGTTCTTTTTCGCAGAGCTTCATTCTTTTTGATCTTTTTCGCACTCAGGTAAGAACTCCACCCCATTCATGGCTTCTTCTTCTTCTCTTTTTTTTATCCTGGGGTTTTAAGGTTAGGGCTAAAACCCTAATTTGGTTATTTGGTCAATTTTGACCCTCAGGTCTGTGATTCGAACACCCTTTGCGGTTCTTTACTTGATTATCCCAATTCTAACTTGGGTGACAACTGAGCTTCTTGGGTTGTTGGAAATTGCCTGACCTTGATTTCGAGTTCAACTGACATGACCGAAATCCTTGATTTGGATTTGTTCTTGTTCCGATTCTCAGATCCATAGGAGTTACTGTCTGGTTACCCACTCGAACCCCAAGTCTTGGTCTGTTCGACCCTATTTAGGACCCGTGTACTTGATTCTTGAGTTTGCATGCGTTTAAAATTTATTGGAACTCGTGATCAGACCCTTATATGCACGAATCTGGTCAGGTTCGTGATCTTCCAGTTTTTTTTAGGGTACTTGATAGCCTAATTTATAAGGACGTTAGCCACGTGGATGACTTTAGCTAAATCCCTAAAAGTCTGGCTTAATTCGTTGCATGATGTGTCGTGGGTTGAAACCATATCGGCATCGAGCCCACTACTTAAGTCTGATTGGAGCGCTATTTTTCTTTGCATTAATCTGATATTTCTCAATTTCCATCGTAATTGACCTGTTAATTCTCTACAGATATGTCACCCAAGAGATCTCGCGTAGTTCGAGGCCGTTCGGCGGCTCAGTCGCCCGACCCGACGCCGTTCAGCTGTACAGGTATATCATAACCGCCTCTTTTATTCCTGAATTAAATATTGAGATATCATACTGCATGTTGCATCCCCGTTTTGTTCTCCTTGGTGAGGCAATTGGGAAGAGCCGCCACTCTCCTTCGTGGGGTGGATGCTTTACAAGTCGTGTTTTGCTTGGTCAAGACATGACTGAATTATCTCGGGGCAATTTCTTGTCGTACCATACTCCGAAGGATAGGTATATTGTTGCATTATTCGTGCGACGATATATTTCATACTTTGTGTGTATAGTGCGGCACTTAATCGTCTCGCCTAGATAATCCATCGTGAATATGTCGTTGGTATAATTTTCTCATTTTGCTCTCCTTTGTGGGGCGAAGGCCGTTACTCTATCTCACAATTTGTGAGTCGAGTTCGACGCCTATACTGTCTTCTTAACATAGGCATTTATGGCTAAACTTGATAATCACCTATTTTTTCAGTTGAATTTCTTTCGAGGGAGTTTAGCGCTCATTCAGTAGAGGGCCGTTGCAGTGAGGCTTATGCCTCTACTGATGAGCCAATCCCTATTCCGGTGGCTCCTCAGTTTGTTTCGGGTGTTCCAGAAGAGCTTCCACGGTTAGTACGTAAAGGAGAGCGCCATAGTTTACGACAACTCATCACGGATGCGCCGTTAGTGAAGGACCCAAGTTCTACGCACCCGCTACGAAAGCCAGATTATTTGTTTGTTTTTCTTGGAATGGAGCAGTGGCTGCATCACGACGACGGTGGCCACCTATACCTTCCTCCGATTCCTCGCCACCGTTCGCTAGCCGAGCTTCGGAGTCAAGCTGTTCCTCGGGAGATGTCATGGCGATTAACGGAAGAACATAAGTGCATTCACTGCGGCTACATTACCCGTGACACAGTTGGCTCAAGTAATCGGAATCGGATAACGGGGTTACATCCGGGGATTATAGGATTGAATGACCCACCCAAAGGCGAGATCTTCACTGTTGCAAATACTGTGAAGAATCGGCTTGCGGCTTTGGGCCGAGAAATGCCAGCGACCGGTCATCGATGTTATGGCTGGATACACTCGTCAGATAAACTATGGTGGACCCGTTTGAGCCACTACATCTTAAATCGATTTGGCGAGAATTTGAAGGCTGGTGGTTTATACGCAGCCGTTCATGCCACCACTTACGGACTGACCATGAGCGTTCCCCATTTCTTGGCGTTGCTGGAACTCTACAATCCTGACGCCAATACGTTTCTGACCAAGCACGGGGAGTTGGGACTAGCGTTGCACGAGATGCATAAGATCTCCGGTCTTCCGATGGGAAACATGATCTATCAGGAGTATTTCCCTTCTAATAAGGAGCTGCAGCAACTAAAATCGCGGACTCCCAACCATTACAACTCTTTCTGGGATCTTGCCTGCCATTATCACATAGCTCTTGCAGGTATTGATCCTTTATCGAAAAAGTCGCGACCGCAAATCAGTTTAAAGAAGTTCGCGGATTATCTTTTTAAGAATATAGACAGCGTTCTGGATGAACCGATTCGCGAGTTGTCGCCGCTAACAGTCTCCGAAGTGAACGAGCTAATCAAGAAGTCGAATGCTCAATCTTACACCATGGCTGGTATTGAGGATGGTTTTGCTACCGAAACAAAGTTTCAAACTTTCTTGTGGCATGGGGTCAAACCAATCCGACCTACGACATTGCTTGCTGGGTATCTTGCCCTCTGGTTGAAAAAATGTGTAGTGCCATACCAATCTTCTGACGTACTTTCCCCAGAAGTGTTGTTTTCAGCGGTTCTGCTTGCTCACCGGAAAAACTTATGTCTTCTTCCAGCAATGACCACGGGTATTTACAGAGGGCTACGTCAGGTTGTAAGCGGATTTATGCAAGAGAACACGCCGCCTACTCAAATTCCTCTCACTAAGGTGGAGCTCCCTTATACTTATTTAATGGCCTGGCTAGTACTTCATTGATCCGATATGATGTGGGTGCCGACCTCGGTGGATCCCTCCCTTCCCTTTCTTCAAATAATAGAAAACTGTAAGTGGAAGGAAAGAGGTTTCGCAGATGTTAGGAAGCAGCTTCAGAATCACAAATGTTGGGTCTTCCCTACTTGCTTCCCACGGTTTTCAGGTCAGTATGGCGACTCGTTGATAGATGTAGAGAAGCCGGGTACAGGTCGGACTTTCCTTGGTTCTGGCTGCTTCGATTGGTTGGTTAATATTCGGCCGGGCTATGTGATCTTCCGTGTCCGAAATCATTGCTATATAGAACCCTATTTGCCATGTCGGTTCGCTCACTAATTTGGTTACGACCAGATTTACGTCTGGAACCCGAACCAACAGCTCCGGATCCGTGGAGGTCTAGTGGACGGGGCTCGAGCGTGGCTTTGGAACATCACTGGTTGTACCGGTGTCAAATTTAATCTTCCGGGCGTTGAGCGCAAGTTAGAGCTGACTTTCCTACAATGCCGGTGGCTTTTGGCGGCCAACGAACATGTGCCAGTTCAAACGATCACCGAGTCAACCAACGAAGAAGCTTCTCGGGTTGCTACTCGGATGGTGTATGGATCCGAACTTGGAAAGAGGAGAAGTAGGGAGTCAACGGGTCCTTCTAGTCATTCAACGCAGAAGGAGCCAACTACGGAACCTTATTTTGGAGGTGATGATGCTGGAGAAGAGGCACCGGAAACAGGTGTGTTAGATCCCTTCTCTTTAGAGTTATTTGAATTAGCGATTGCTGAAAGAACTCGCCGCTTTCAACCGTGCAAACCTTCATCTCCTGTAAAGAGGCCAAAGATGCAAGTCTTGTGCCGCTTTCAACCGTGCAAACCTTCATCTCCTGTAAAGAGGCCAAAGATGCAAGTCTTGTTCACCTATCCTAACAAGATGTCGGTTGAAATCCCAGGTGAATTTTCTGAAGAAGAGAGAGAGGAACCCAGCCTCATTCCTCGGGCGCGATCCCGGTCCACAACTCAGGTTACTCCACAGCGCGAATTACGTTCTAAATTTTCTGAGGAGAGGCCTGCTGATCCAGAAGAGGGACGTCCGGGTAAACGCAAGAAGCTGGCTACTAAGCGGCGGGGCAGCCTCGAAACGACTCAAGGAGTTGCAGCTGAAAGGGGTGAGTACTTCTTTGTATAGCTTCTTCCGATATATGCTGAGTTTTCGGACTTAAACAATTCTTGCACTTTGCAGAAGAGGATTTTACAAGTGACTTCGTCCTTGACTTCTCGGCACCAACTCTGGGAATCAGGACGGAAGAGCATGCAGATGCTGAGATTAATATTCTTGGCGGGACCGAAGCGGGTCACGATGTTGAGACCGGTTTAACTGAACAGGCTAAGAGTCTAGGTATTCTTAAAACCAGTAGCGCCTCTTTCGGAAGGCGGGCACTGAACGATGGAGAATTCGTATCCCCACTAACTGTTTCTATGCTTCTTACTCTGTTAGAAAAGCTGCAAGAGGTGGATCGAAGCGAGCGGGTGCAGGAATCTAGCGTTGCTGTTGAAGGTAAACTTTTACTCAGTTTTTTTTTTGTTATAAACCTGATGAGTTGAAGCGATTTTTAACCCTTGCATTTTCTTGTAGATGCGGTAACCGAGGGGGGTTCCCAAGACGTGCCTCTTGAAGAAGAGGATCTAGGTTCACGTGATCCGATATCGGCCTCTGACGATATGCTGCTGGACGATATGTTGCGTGAACAAGCCCAATACGAGGCCGCCGATCCGATAATCACTGCTGACTCGCCCGCGAGTAAGACTCTTACTCCCGAGTTTTACTGATTTATTCATGACTTTTGTTACTCATCGGGGGTTCAAATCATAGGACCAGTCATAAAAACTGATACAACTACTCCTAACGGAAAATCTGGTGAATCTGAGGGTCTTGATTTCTTGCTTTTGGCAGGAGTTGTTATTGACGCTCGATCATTAGGCTTTCCGCAACAACTCTCGGTTTCTCGAGAGTTTGCCCGTGGGTCCAACTGCGGGAGTTGCTGCTTCACTGGTTACTACACCTATGGCGCTCCCCGTGACTCATGAAATTGAGCAGCGAGAAGCGGGCGTAGTGGATTCGATTACGGAAAGGTCTTCGGAGGCTGGTAATTCCGTATGCTATCTTTTCTTTTTGTTTTTCTAACTTATCATTTCTGGATATTCATAGTTTTGTGCTCTCTTTTCTTAGGATCGTCATCTCACTTGCACGCGCACGTTGAGGCTTTATTGTCTGATGACGACCTAGATAAGCTCCTCCTCTGCTTGGAGGTCAGCAATTTCCTTAATTTTGTAGAGTCGCTGATTGGCAAACTTCTGGAGAAGAGAATCCCTTTCAGCCACTTTTGACCGGTCCTTGAGCGTAAAATAGCCTTAATGAAGGACAATGTTTCCCCCGACATAGCTGAAGCTTTGATCGACAATGTAAATCAATTTGAGTGCAGATTTGTGAAACTACAAGAGCTTCAATCTGCTGGTGTTTCTGGCTATGTTGCTGCGCGAATGGAGGCTCGTATGCAGTCATGGTGTGAATCTCGAGAATCTGTCGGGCTTGGGATTCAGGCACAGAGAAAACGTGTCGACCAAGCGGAGGGAGTTCTCTCCGAAAGATTGGCTCATTTGCATGAAATCGACTTATCGTTAGCCTCTGTTGACGCCGAAATAGCGGAGCTTGAGCAGAAACTAGTGGAAGCAAAACATCGAAAAACTGTTTTGGAGGTGACCAAGGCCGCCGAGGAGCATAGCAAGGCCGTGATATCCAGCAAAGTGATGCTCTTGAGTGAACGATTAGCCAAAATGGAGGAAGAAGCCGCCCAACTCTTATCTGCTTCTGAGGACTCCTTCAAAATCGAGCTGCAGCGTGAACTTGAGCGTGCTTATGCTGAAGAGTTAATCAAGTTTGAGCAAGAAATTATTAGTCAAAAATACAAGGTAAAGTGAATGGTGGTTGTTGTGTCTAAACACTTTTTTTTTGTTAATGATACGCATGTTTTGTTTTGTAGCTTTTTCTTTAATTCTCATTATGACTTCTTATTTTGTTTAAAACAATTAACCATAACACTTATAGGATTTTTGGCAAATCCTCAGCCATCAAAGGATTTGATATGCCTTTACCGATTACCGTTTGAATCGGGCTAGCCTGTGAATTATCTGGGTCCGTTTCACAAGTAACGTTGTGCTAAAGGGATGAACCCCTTTAGACTTAATGCTATGAATTTGAATACATAGACTTGGTCACTTTTTACGGTAAAGGACAAACCGACGACACATATTAGGCACCGACTTATTCCTGCTTAGGCTTCGGGATAAAATTCCCCAGACTCAGATTCTGGTATCTTTTTCAATCGGTGAACGACTAAACCGGCAACGCGTGTTAGGCGTTGACTTATCCTTACTTAGGATTCAGGATAAAATTCCCTAGACTCAGATTCTGGTATCTTTTTTAATCGGTGAAAGACTAAACCGGCAACACGTGTTAGGCGTTGACTTATCCTTGCTTAGGATTCAGGATAAAATTCCCCATACCCATAAGGCATGGATTATGGAGTTATTAAAAGTGTAGCATCCTTTTATAGGACAAAAAACGAACCAGATACTGAAGATGATGAATTTTATATTCTTTCTTCAGTCCTTCTTTTGAGGGAGAAGTGAACCCGATACCAAAGAAGCAAAATTTTATATTTTATCCTTGGTATGCAGAAGAAACTAAAAGTGGGGTCTCCACTTCAAGAATCGGTGAGATGAAACTAAGAATGGGATCTCCATCCTGAGAATCGAGAGAATTCAGTTAACCCCAACTTTTATAGTCTAGGTTATCTGAATCTGGAAATAAGTTTTCTTGTTTATCAAGATGAAATTCAATTCCAACCCTAACTTTTATAGGTTTGGCCGTAGGGGCAGACATGAAATGTTTTCGTTTATCGAAGGGAAATCCGATTCCGGTCAGAGTGACTTGTCAGTTGGACCAAAAGGAGATATTGAGACGACCCTAACTTTTATAGGTTTGGTCGTTCAAGTAGAGTGAAGGCCTTCGTTCATCGAAAAGGGGAAGGCAATTTGAAAGTGGGAACACAAATCATAGTGGAAGTCAGATTTGGCCTAAGGAACTTTGTTAGGCATGTCGTGAACTGATCTAATATCGAGGGGCACTGAGAACTCTTTCGTGAGGAAAGATTGACCCCAAAGAGTAATCAAATCTCATCTCAACGAGAGAGTGTTCAGAAAATTCTAGGAGGGGTTCTCTATGACTAAACTTGAATTGTTTAGAGAACAGCCGGTTGGTTTTGGGTTATCCTTAAGAATATATATGGTATTCTCCAGGAACTTCATGTTTAATATTTGGTTCTGAGCGTACTAAGGATAGTACTTCTTCAGAAACTTGCCATTTATTGGCATCATAAGTCGGTCGCCATCCTTGGTAACCAGGCGATATGCGCCACTCGAGTAGACTGTTTCTACTACGAATGGTCCCTCCCATTTGGGTTCGAATTTACCCTTTTTCTTGGAGTTAAGGATCATAGGCCGTCTTTCAGTTAAGACCAAATCTCCTTCTTTAAAACTTCGGTGTCGAACCTTCTTGTCGAAAGCTCGAGAAATTCTGGCTTGGTAGAACTCAATATGCTGTTGAGCTTCTAAGCGTTTTTCGTCAAGCATCTCGAGTTCTTCGAGACGCTTCTGATGTTGTTCTTCGGTCGTCATCTGGGTCGTGAGAGCGATTCAAAGAAACGGAATTTGTATCTCCAGCGGAAGGACGGCTTCACATCCGTACACTAAAGAATACGGGGTTGCTCCCATAGGTGTACGCACCGTTGTACGATAGGCCCATAGGGCCGCGCCGAGTTTGTCATCCCAATCTCATTTATTGGTCTTCACGAGTTTTGACAACAGTTTTATGATAGTCTTATTGAAAGCTTCAGCCAGTCCATTCGCTGTGGGATTGTAAGCTGTTGAGGAGACGTCCTGAATTTTGAACTTCTCGCAAAACCTAATAAAGGCGTTGCTGACAAATTGAGGACCGTTGTCATGTATGATTCGTCTTGGGACACCATGCCGATAGATAATATGATGTTTGATGAATGCGATGACGTTGCTGGTCTTAACTTCTCTGAGTGGGACTGCTTCAGCCCATTTGAAGAAGTAGTCAGTAATTGCTAAGATGAATCGGTCACCTTTGATTGACGGGGGATTTATAGGACCGACAATGTCCATTCCCCAGGTCTTAAATGGCCATGATGTGACCGAAGGATGTAAATACTCCGGCGGTTGATGCATATAGTTCGCGTGTATCTGACACTCATGACATCTCCGGGCATATGCGATTGCGTTACTCATTATGGAAGGCCAGAAATATCCCATTCTTCTTATGCGGTCATAAAGTTTGGGACCAGGTTGGTGTGCGCCACAAACCCCTTCGTGTGCTTCCTTGAGGACTTCCTTTGCCTCTTTAAAAGATAAACAACGTAGCAGCAAACCATCGTACTCCCTGCGATATAGCGTTCGACTCTCTGTGTTATAGTAGAACCTCGCTGCTCTTCGTCGGATTGAATCCCTTTCTTTCACATCTTCTGGTAAAATTCCATGTAAGACGTAATCGATGATAGGGAAACTCCAATCTCGGGGTTCGAGCTCGAGTTGAGTGGAATGTACTTCTTGAACATCCTCTCCCTTGTCATCTTCGTCGTGAATTGGCACGAAGAGTTGGTGAGTTCTCACTGTAACGGCTTGTTCCATTTTGGGCGGCTGTGCCAGGGACACGGCTAATGCTGTCAACGCATCTGCGTACGTGTTTTGTAAGCGTGGAATGTATTCGATGAAGAATCCTTCAAACGATTCTGCCATTTCGATGGCCATTTTGTGGTACGGTATTAAATCTTGATTTCTGACCTCATACTCTCCCTGAACTTGTTTAACTATTAGTTGAGAATCACCGAAGGCTTCGAGATACTCAACTCCCAGTTCTTTAGCAAAGCTAAGTCCAATAAGCAATGCATTATATTCAGCTACGTTGTTTGAACACGGCTTGGTTAGCGAGTAAGCTCGAGGCATTACATGTTTTCCTGGGGAAACTAAGACGACTCCAACTCCGAAGGAAACCTTAGAAGGTCCGGGAGCACTTGCTACATTGGTTGCTCGAGAAGCGCCATCGAAGTACAAACACCATACTTGTTGGTGTGAAGTTGCGTTGACTTCGTGGGTTTCATCGGGTAGATCGTCATATATCTCGGCGGTATCCGTAGTTGGATTGGCTGCCAAGAGGTCACAGATGGCTTGTCCTTTTACTGACTTCTGTTGTTTAAAGTGCAAGTCATATTGGGACAAGAGCAATACCCATTTTGCTAAATGCCAATTCATGAAAGCTGGCTGTGTCATGAATACTCGAACTGAGTTAACTTTGGAGATAACATAGATAGTCTGTCCTACCAGGTAATGCCGCATCTTTTGGATTGTGAATACCAGAGCGAGACATTCCCTTTCGATCATGGGATATCGGGATTCTGCACCTACTAAGGTCCGACTTAGATAATATACTGCCTGTTCATGACCGTTGTCGTCATCTTGTGCAAGTAACGCACTTAATGAGTGGCTCGTCGCCTTGATATAAATCAAGAACGGTTTGCCCAATTTCGGTGCAACGAGTACAGGAGACTTTGAGAGATATTCTTTAATACTCTCGAATGCCTTTTGACAAGCGTCATCCCACACAAACGACACACCCTTCTTTGTGAGTTTGGAGAATGGTTGACATTTTCCTGAAAGGTTCGAGATGAACCGACGGATATAAGCTAACCATCCTTGCAATCCTCTGAGCTCCTTGAGGTTTCTCGGAGGTTGTAACTCATTAATTGCCTTTACTTTATCAGGGTCAATGCGGATACCCGTTGTAGTGACGACAAATCCCAGAAACTTACCACTGGACATTCCAAGGAAAGATTTAGTGGGATTCATCTTCAACTGGTGAGTTTGCATGAGCTCGAACATGGTCCTTAGATCTTTGATATGATCGTTTTTTTACGGCTCTTCACTACCAAATCGTCGACATAGCATTCGACAGTTTTACGGAGATGTTCTTAAAAAATCTTAGACATAGCCCGTTGATATGTGGCGCCCGCGTTCTTTAACCCGAAAGGCATCACTGTATAGCAAAACACTCCGAGAGGCGTCCTGAATGCAGTGTGTTTTTCATCATCCGGGCACATCTTGATTTGATTGTAACCCGAGAACCCGTCCATAAAGGACATTCTCTCAAAGCCACACGTGTTATCGATAATAACATCGGTGATAGGGAGAGGGAAATCATCTTTTGGACATGCATTATTCAAGTCTCTGAAGTCAATGCATATCCTTATCTTCCCATTCTTCTTGAGGACCGGAACAATATTCACGAGCCAATCCGGATGTTGTTCTTCCCGAATAAAACCGGAATCGATTAATTTTTTGACCTCTTCTTCAAGCGAGCCAATCCGGATGTTGTTCTTCCCGAATAAAACCGGAATCGATTAATTTTTTGACCTCTTCTTCAATCGCTTCCATGATTTGTGGGCGAAATCGTTCTTCTTCAATCGCTTCCATGATTTGTGGGCGAAATCGTCTTTGCTGTTGTTTGACAGGTTTTGCGTCCGATTTGATGTTAAGACGATGGGCTACTACGTTCGGATCAAGCCCTGGCATATCTTCGTAATTCCAGGCAAAAACATCTATGAATTCTCTGATGAGGGAAATTAACTCCTCTTTTTCATCTGGTGGAAGACTGTCACTTATAAATATGGGCTTTGGATTCGTCTCATTACCCATATTTATCTGGACCACTTTATCTTCTGTAGGAGGTTCTCTTTGCTCGAATCGATCTCCATACTGTATATTTAGATGGTGAATCCAGGGATCCTCCCAAGTCGGTAGTTGATCATCTTCTTGAATCGTGGAAGGATCAACTGTGGTCATATTCGACATCAAGCCTTTGAATACCTCTCCCAGGCTGACATCTGAATCCTAACTAGAAGAGTCGGATGAGTACCCATCTTGATTTGTTAAATGGTCTACGATTTGCCAACAACATTCGTCATCCGAAGCGTAACCCAGACCCCTTTTATAGCTATAAAAGTTATAAGAATTTCCTTCTGGTACATAGGCCATACGAGGTGGAACTCGTGGGCCTCGACCAAAACAAAGTCCTTCTTCAAGCGCAAAATTATATCCCCATTTTTCCATATAATCACGCGCTTGATGACTATATTGGGATGAGTGAATGCCAGATCTCTCTTCCTTTTTATCTTCACTTGGAGAGAGATACGATGGTGGGGATATTTCCCCTTTGCCGAACACTAACTCTTTTTCACCCCCTGCCTTAGCATGGAAGCATTTTTTCGTGAAACAAAATGACTGAAGCGGCATATGTACCTCGCGATTATTGTACAACCCTTGTATTACATTAGCCAAACACGGTAAGTACTCTAAATCGTCATTTATTACTTCTTCGGCAAGTTGCCAATTACAACTACCGTCTGACGATCCGCCATCGTCATGATCGATTACAAAGGGTACAATGTCATTTAGTACAAAACCATCATTGTAATCAAATCCTGCTTCTGTGTCAGCTTCTCCCTCACTATCTGTGCCTTGAGCCGATGATTCAGTATCAGATTCAGCACCATAAAGAAGGGAATCGGTAAAGTAATTTTCCAATCCCTTAAACGGTTGCTTATCTGCGACAACCGTCTTGACTTCATTATTGGTATCTATGTATTTTAGACACTGATGAAGGGTAGAAGGAACTATAAGATTACCATGGATCCACGGTCGACCCAATAGTAAGTTATAGGAGGTCTTTGTGTCGATTACGTAGCACGTAACTTCGGATTTTAAATCTCCAAGTTGACATTTTATCCGGATTTTGCCCAAAGGTCTGGATCCACTGGTATTGAACCCGTATATAACGGTACCTGTGGAAGCCAGCTTGCTTGCTGGGATTCCGAGATTGTGCATCAATCGGAGCGGCATGATGCTGACAGCGGACCCCGGGTCGACTTGGACCCGGTTAACTACGCTGGAGCCAATGTATCCAGTAAAGTATAAAGGCCTGTCATGCTTTGAATTCCTCACTTGCATGTCGTCCTTAGTGAACGTGATATGAGCGAATTGTTTGGCCGATAAATTACAAAGCTGCACTTGTGATTCCATTTCTTCGCGGGCCGGTTTGACTTGAGTAAGGAACACATCAGAATCGGCTAAAGCTTCTCGCAATGCTTCTCTAGTATCCTTGGAAAGGCGCAACAACTGATACAAAGTTATCCTTGCTGGGATGTTAGCTAGCTGAGCCATGACATCAAAGCGGTAAGGAGTGTTTGAACTTCCCGGTTTATCTCTCCCAATCGGACGATTGAATCGAGACTGCTTCGGGTTCTGAGCCTCCTGAGGTTGAGGCTCTTTCTCTTTTTGCTTATTAGCTGACTTCTGTTGAGCTTTTTCAACTGGTGCAGGGGGAGTCGTAACCACCCCCAGTTCGGCTAATGTCTTGGCATTTGCGTTAGAAGTTTCGGGGTATTTATAATGATATTCATTCCCACCCCTAGTGGCAAGAACCTCCTGTTCGTCTTCGGAGAGTGATAATGTAGGGATACCTTCATCATCTTTTTCGGGAATTGCTGTGGTAGGACAGCAGGTTTTGCCTTTACCCCTGTGCTTTTTCTTAGATGAGGATCCTACCCACTGCTCATCTCCTAACAAGTCCGGATGGACCCAAAGAATTTCACCGCTAGAAGTTACGTGTTGTACGAGTTCTTTTTGACGTTGTCCGTGAGGATCATCGTTGACAGTCTTCATTTGCACCTTGTATACGGGCTTTGGTTGAAACCATGTCAGAGGGACCGAGCCAAAGCTAACAGAAACGGTGTTTGCGCCCACCTTCTTTTCCTTAGGCTGCTTCGGGGTGATGATTCCGACATCGATCAAGGCCTGAATCTTGTCCTTGAGAGCGTAGCACGACTTCGTAGGATGATGGACTGTTCTATGAAATGCGCAATATCGCGGATCCGTGATTTTCTTAGCTCCTTCATGATCAGTGATTGGAGGCAGCTTAATTTTGTTATTTTCGATCAAATACTTGAAGATACCAGGGACTTCATCTTCCTTGAAGGAGTATTCCTTCGGGAATTTTGGCTCAGAAATTTTCTGTTGCCTTGGTGGTCGTTGCTGCCATTGAGGCGTTTGTTGCTTTGACGCTTGTTGTTGCGGATGCTGTTGGGGTTGCAATTCAAATGTCTGATTCGCGTCTACCGCGTTCGCCGGTCCTTTCCCTTTACCACGAGGGGTAAAGTTTTGCTTTTGGGTATTATTTGCCGGTTGTCCCCTTTCAGCTTTCTTCCTTTTAAGGAAGCGTTCAGCCTGCTCTCCTCGCACCTTTAATTCCTTCCACGTCTTAGATGGTGCAGTGCCCATAGCTTCCAGTATATCTATGGAAAGGTTATTATGGCACGTTTGGAGGATGAACTCCTCCGTGACCGGGTCTCGACAGTTCATCGCCTTGTTTCGAAAGCGCTTAACAAAGTTCTCCACAAGCTCTCCATCTTTCTTCTTCTCTTCAAAGAGCGTTCCGATCGATACCCCCGTGTCATCGTCGAAGAAATTAGCGAGAAACATGCTTTCCATGTCGTCCCATGTATTTATACTTCCTGGTTTAAGCCGGCGGTACCAATCAAACGCAGCTGCGCGAAGGGTTCCTACGAACGATCGTACCATCAGAGGTTCGTTGCCCGAAATAATCCCCAGGTGGGACTTGAAGTAAATCAAGTGTTGGGTAGGGGAGCCCCTTCCATCGAACGGCGTGAAGTTAATCAAACTGAACTTTGGCGGGTATGGAATGGAGTCCCACTCCCTCGGGTAGGGACAGTGAATACCAGTCTTTTTTACTTCTTGGGCAGACATCAAAGCATTGATTTTGCTTTCCAAGTCTTTCATCTTAAGGTCTTCGCCTACCTCCCTCTTCTGGTGATTTTGAGGATGGGTATTGGTGCCACCCCCGGTATCGTTATTTCTAGTAGGACCACCCCCAGTGTTCTGGTCAACGGGAGGGTCATCAACATTGATATTTTCCTCCACTTCTGAGTCGCTATCTATCTGATTAGCAGTCGGACGACGGCTAGATTCACCGGGTTGATTTGTCAATTGCTGGAGTTGTTGGGCATGTAAATCTTTAACACGTTGTACTGCCATCTCCATTTCAATTTTAAAATCCTCTTTCTGCTTTGCCAAAGCTTCTTGAAGAAGTTGAGCCATCTGTTCAGTGGTGATCATGAATGACTCTCGAGTTTGTCCTGTACTAGACACAATGGCATCCGAAGCGATCGCAGAGTTGGCATCCGACGCCTCATCATCCGAGGACTGTCCTCTCTGAATTCTGTTGTAATCTCTAGGCCTAATAGCCTCGGTTCGTAGTCGAGTCAACCGTTGGGATATTTGCGAAAAAGGTTCAGGACTGTAGCGCCGCGTAGATTTTCCTTTTTCTGCCATGTTAACCGTGAATTCTGAGAATTCATGTTCCTGAACGGCCGGCTTTCTTTTACGGAAACGACTTGATTTGGGTCTTGGCGTTTCTGTAGAAAGTCTGTCAAACACCGAAGTCCTTTGCGAGGCAGTCTTGGAACAGTTACATTCTGACAATACCGCCCTAATAAGTTTAGTACATGGACAACGAGAATCCGTTTTCCGAGTATCTCTCTTCCGCGATCTATTCATACCCCCAGTCTGATAGTATAACTCATCGACATGACTATCGGAGCAACCTATCTTGTGTTGGCATAATTCTCCCATTCTAATATCGTCGTCTTCCGACGAATAAGGCTCTCTTTGAGGATATAATGCCTTGTCGTTATTTTCAAGAGTCGCTCGTTTGAAAATACGCCTTCGTGTGTGGGAGGACTCAACAGGCTCTTGGACTTCTACCCGCAGTCCAAGGCGAGTACTTACCGGTAATTTCTCCATAAGAGGGTTTCTTGACTTACTGGAGAATCGCGTACGACCCCCAGTCTGACGAACTATACGGGGTTCATCTTTATGCAAAGGCTTGAGACGATCTGTAATGCTTATTTTAAATCGGGACAAGTCCACGCTGCCGTGGGGTTTTACAGAAGGTGAGGAAGTCGCCGGAACAAAAACAGGAGCTGTTGGAGACTCAAAACTGGTCGCAGGAGGCGAAATTCCTGCAAACGGATGTGAACTGGCTTGGTGGTGACGCGAGTCAGCAAAAGGTGGCTCGGCCTTGGCCGAGCCAGTGTTTGGTGGCTCGGCCTTGGTCGAGCCAGCGTTTAGTGGCTCGGCCTTGGCCGAGCCAGTCGCTGCTGTGCCTGTTGGCGTCCTCTAGACTTCAGATCCGCTTCATAGCGGATTCCATCAACTTGCTCGGAGGCTTTGGCCAATTGACGTGCAAGGCGTTGACGCCGTTGTTGACGCGCCCTCTTGGATAAGGTCGGCTCGTTTTCAGTAGCAGCTTCAGCTTTGCAAGGTGCGCCTTGAGCCGCTGCGGGATGAGGTTCTTGGTTTTGAACCTTCAAATCCAAGTGTCCTCGACTTTTCCTCGTGGAGTTTCTCCTATTCCTACGAGGGGAGGATGATCGGGAAGAGGAGGATAAGTATTCTTCATACTTTGCCTGGTCGAACTCGTACTCGACCTCCTCGTTGATCGGGATGATGATCTTTGGTTGCGACACTACAGCTTTGGCAGAAAAGCTGTCGGCTCCCACTGTGGTCGCCAGTTTGTTTGTGTCAAAAGTTGCCTTTTCCATTATTTTCAAACCTGTTACACCGTTTATAGATTACAAGTTCAAACTGAAAGAAGAGATGATCTTTTTATAAGATCTTCTTACAACGAAAAATAAAGATTATAACTTTATCAAACAAAACGCAGCAGACTAGCAGTAGTTTATCTCCCGCTGCTTTGCGTGGGATCTTTGCCTGTGCCGGGGACGCGTTAGTCCGTGGACCACCGCAGATCAACCCGATAGACAATATAATTATGCTCTTGTTTCACGAAGGAAACAATTGCGGAAGCGACAATCACGACCAAACGAGATTGTGGCTCTTATCGAGATTAAAACCAAGTTTAATCCGGAGGAAAGAAGGAAAAAGAATCACAAACCTTTCGAAGGGGCTTTCTTTATGAAAGTATTCGCCAAGCTCTGATGATTCTCCTCTGAAATTCGTGGTTAACTGGACAATTTGACAACACCTCGCCTTCCCAATCTCAGATCCTAGATCTCCTTGAAAGAATACACTTGACTTTTATTTATAGGCCTTTGGAGATGTCCTTTTGAATAAGAATTTGTGTTTAAACATCATCTGCAGTTTATAACTGTCTAAACGTGTTTAGGGATAACCTCAAAGCAGTTGGAGAGGTTCTGGGACGAAAGAATCCTTAAAAATCATCGAAATCCGTGTTTGAGGAGGTTTTGTGTTCAGCAAGAGTCCTGATGACTCGGAACTATGCGAGTCACCATTTGGTGGCTCGGAACTATGCGAGTCACCATTTGGTGGCTCGCATGGATGCGAGTCACCATTTGGTGGCTCGCATAAGTGTGAGCCATCATTTGGTGGCTCGCATAGATGCGAGTCACCATTTGGTGGCTCGCATAGGTGCGAGCCACCAATTGGTGACTCGCGCCTACACGGGCCTCCAAGTGGTGTTTCGTTCACTTTTTTGATACTTTGGCGATTTGTAATTCTTCCAGTCCCCTTGTTTTGCGTACGCTTCATCGTTTCGATACTTTGTGCATTCTACTGATCCAATTCATACTCTTACTGATGTTGGATAAATTCCCTTGACTTGGATAAAAATGTTTATCGTCTTTTCCTTGTCTTGAACTGTGTTTAAGGACTTGTGGGTAATTTTTAACCCCTACAAACATCACTCAAAGAGAGATGAAGATGAGGACAAGAAAATGCAAGACCTTGAAAACAAAGTTAATGCTTTGATGTCCGCTCAAGAAGTAAAGAAGACGGGTATTCCGTGTCCCTATCCAAGAGAATGAGATTCAATACCGTACCCGATAAAATTCAATCTGATCAACTTCACACCGTTTGATGGGAAGAGCTCGCCTATTCAGCACTTGATTTATTTCAAGTCTCATTTGGGCATGATCTCTGAAAACGAGGCTTTAATGGTCCGGTCATTCGTTGGCACCCTTCGTGGGCCCACCTTCGATTGGTACCGACGTCTTAAGCCAGGGAGCATCAATTGCTGGGATAACATGGAAAGTTTATTCCTCAGCATTATCTTCGATGATGATACCGAAGTGTCAATCGGAACCCTTCTGGATGAGAAGCAAAAAGACGGAGAGTCAGTCGACAATTTTGTCAAGCGCTTCCGTAACAAGGCAATGAATTGTAGAGATCCTATTATAAAGGAGTTCATCCTGCAAACATGCCACAATAATCTCTCCATCGATGTCCTGGAAGCCCTGGGGTAGAGATGTTAAATGGGTGTGTATGAGTTTAAATGGGCGGGCCATAAATGGGCGGGCATGTTTTGCCCATTTACCCATTTATGGCCCATTTAACATTATTTAAATGGGCGAGTTTTTGCCCGCCCATTTAATAAACGGGTCGCCCATTTGCCCATTTAACTATAGTACATATATATGTATAATACTTTTGGGGTGTTTTTTGTAAACTTTTAGGGTTTTTTTTTGTAAACTATTGTGGGTTTTTTGCAAACTTTTTGGGAGCTTTTTGCAAACTTGTTGGGGCTTTTGATAAAATACTAACAAAGATAGAAATATAAACAAAGATAAACAAATGCAGACAAATTCATGATTGAACCATTTACAAGCCTGGATAAAAGTACAGACCTCACACATTTGCAAAATTAACCTCAAATTTCCAAACCAAAAACCAAAAGATCAATAACAACAAAATTGCGAGTATATTTAAATGAATTAAGATAGAAAACACAAGGTATGCAAGGATCTGTATAAGATCAATAACTTGATATAAACGCCATCATAACTATCAGCAACACGATCACGATTAGTAAGGACAATCTACTTAATTACTTGATAAACTAGAAGAGTAGTAAGTTCGTCTATAAACAAAATAGTAGCACAACCATAGTCTACTTATTTCCCATCTTTCAAATGTTCAGGCATGAACAGGATCATGACAGAAGAAAGAAAAGACCAGGAAACAAAGATCAAAAGGGAGGGATTTTACGAGAAAGTAAATCTTAGCCCCCAAATTGACAATGCTGCGACTGACAATAATCACAACGCAAGGAAACGGTATAAACATATTACAGAATCAACCAAAATCAACCAAAATAACTGCAGTTATAGACGTACTACTAGCTCACAAATTCAAGGTTCTCTGCAGCATCAGCAACAACTGCTTCGGCAGCAGCAGCTTCAGCAACTTCAGCAGCAGCAGCAGCAGCAACAACAACAGCTTCAGCAGCAGCACTTGCTTTCTCGTCAGAATTCGTCTGTGCCATTTATTGAACAAATTCAAGGTTCTCTGCAGCATCAACAGTCGGTTAACAAGATGCAAAGTTGCAAACAAAATGCCATTGAGCTCAAGAACAATGAAAGTTAGCAAGATGCCATTGCAAGTAACCCAAAATGCCTTTGAACCATGAGGACATCCATGAACAATCCCATCTTCTTTTCAATGACAATACCATGTCAGG
This sequence comes from Asparagus officinalis, assembly GCF_001876935.1. Classification (NCBI taxonomy): domain Eukaryota; kingdom Viridiplantae; phylum Streptophyta; class Magnoliopsida; order Asparagales; family Asparagaceae; genus Asparagus; species Asparagus officinalis. Next base: position 13,828,843 of record NC_033799.1, on the reverse strand, counting down.
ATAAAGGAGAACATTTACATAGATAGCAGCAGTCAGGATAAAGGAGAACATTTACATAGATAGCAGCAGTCAGGATAAAGGAGAACATTTACATAGATAGCAGCAGTCATGATAAAGGAGAACATTTACATAGATAGCAGCAGTCAGCAGTTATGAATGTGAAAGCAGGAAAACAACTCAAACAGCCAACCCCAAAGATTTGTAGAAGGACTTTGTTCTTGTGCACGTGTAAGAACATTTGGGCACAAGTTAAAGTTTAGAAAAGAAAAAAGACAGATGCACATGAAAGTGGGCAAGTGTGTGTGCACTCACACATGGGCGAGCAGACACACACAGCGAGAGAGATCTTTAGCCTGAATCCCTATATCGAATCACTACAATGTATATAAAACCTTGTTTAACAAGACTTTTAGACCGAAAATCCAATGTTATTTTATGTTTTCATTATTTAAGTATATCACAAATGTCTGTGTGAGAGGTGGCAACAGCAGAAATGAAGGCAATTATCAATCTTGGTAGCAGATAACGAACAGAATGCATTAACATATATCATGATGCAGTATCAGAAAAAAGACTTTATATTCCTTACTGATCTAGAAAAGGAAATAATTGAAAACTTATTGATAAAAAGCTGAGAAGCTTCAACCTTAAGAGTCATGTAATCACGGCTCAGAATGTGTCTCCCATTCTTCCTAAATTTAATATCTGAAATTGAAGCAATGATCTCAGTAAAAAATGATCTTGAACCCGGGGCTTCATGCTCTTCAAACCTGTAGGGGTATGTCATCAGCTATGGCGGTAACAAAAGTAAAAACTTGAAATAAAAATTCAAATACTTTTAAGTAAGAACTCCATCGAAACACGTGGCAAATAATCTAGTGAAATGTAAACAAAAGCAATGGTTCACTTACAGCTTAGAGTGGTTATCGCACAAGGCTGATTGCCGCAAATCAATAAGCCGTATTGAGCCCTTAGAGCTACTATATGCTAATGTATTACAATGGGTAGGGTGGAATTCTGCGGATGTTATCACCTCTGCATTTTGAAGGAAATGTTATTCAGAATTATTTTATTACATCCACCAGACAGACATATTTCAAATATCTAAACCTCTATCAAATGCACTATTTATGTACTATAAATGCCTCTCTCAGTTTCATTGTTAAAAACTTTCTAGGAATATGACCCATCAAACTATAAAAATTTCCCCAATCAAATACTAAATGATAAAATTCTAAATTGTTTTACCATACAAAACACAGGCAAAGGACAGCCCGAAAACAAAAAGGCAAATGGCAAGGCAACTATCAGTCTATCACAAAGGAGAGGACAGCAATTGAGAAGGACAATGATCCAGCTACAACAAGCTCACAAAGTGGTGCTCTTGGAGTCCAAGACTTGGACTTTAAGCCAACCACACACGCATCAAAGACAACCACAAAAACAGGGAATTCTATCATTGATTACGACTGATTCGCTCCATATTTGCAGGATGCAAGAAATGCGCTTAAGATACATAGTAGAAAACAGGGAATTCTATCATTGATACTAAGGATCCAACCAACTTGTATAGATTTTTCTGCATACACTTCATTATAGTTTCTAATTTATTACTATATTGCATCCAAAGCATTACTAGCACCAGACTTAGGAATATAGACATTCTCAACATCTCTCAGATGATCCTAATCATTATTACTACGCTCTAACTGCTCAATATCAAACTGAAGACTTCAAGAGAGTGTTGACAATTACAGCATGGGTGGCTCTGGCTTCGAGAGGCGGTTGAGGCGGCGGAGGAGGAGGCAAAAATTGACTTCCCTACTTTTAGGAAAGTTTGCTTTCAAAACACAGTGACCTAATGAATTCTGCCACATTAACCGTCTCCCGCTATACTTAAGTAGAACTCCTTAAATATATCCTATTGTGCACAACAAGAGATCAAAAACTTCCAAAAGAAGGATAACTCAAAGAATGACAGAGGTGTACATATTCTAATTAATTAACCTGATAAACGTTCAATTCATGAGGAAGTCGAACATCCATGGGTGGGTACGTTGGCCAGTATCTGATAAACGTTCCAATTGTTGTGCTTTGCTATCTATTGGGAGTGGTTAGGCCTTGGTAATCTTAAAATTACTACTAATTGTTGGTAAAATTACTAATTCATATTCATGGATTCATATTGAACCATTCTAACTAGTAACTGTACTAAATTTTAGGGGATTTAGGTTAAGTTTTATATAACAAAATAAAATCTATTTCATAAGAAAAAGAAACAAACTTTAGGGCTTTGAATTCAAGAGAAAGGGGTATAACAAATACAAATTTTGCTCACTTATTTCTCTCTATTGTGATTATGTATATGTAGCAGTAATCCCTTCTTAGATAAGCATAATCTAGAGCAGCCAAGTATATCCGACAAATGAACTATAAGATTTTAAACCCTTTATATTCTCATAAAGAGTTTTATTACAAACAAATGAACTATAAGATTCAGCCTAAATTACAAACAATCAGTAATTCACATAGATTAGGAGGGTAAATTTGCAAATCGGTGGATTTGGATGGAATATACGCAAAGAACATAATTTATAATCCAGTAATAATCAACTACAAGAATTTCTTTTTTACGAAAAAATTTATACAATTGAACGATACTTATACGGAATCCAACTCTAACTACTAAATAAACAAGAATTGATCTTGAACATCAATAAAGGATCAATGAAACCCTAACTACATGATAAAGCTTAAAAATCACGATTTCTATGGCAACAAACAAATCCGAACCCTAAAGAATCGCAAACAAACAGATTCAAGACTAATTCAGAACAAGATCATCTCAAATTCATCAAAAAACACAGATTTGAGGAAAGAGAAGGAGAGAAGAAAGGGATCTAGGCGATTACAGCGTCTCCATCCTTGTCGAACAAGCTGAAGGCCTCCTTGAACTCCGAGATCTGATCTTCCGTCAGCTGATCCGCCATTGAGAGTACTGAGATCGATTGATCGAACGAAAGAGAGATCGAAAAAGAGAAGAGAAGTCGAAAACTTATCGTCAGCGACCGAAAGAAATGAGAAGACCGTCAGGCTTCGTGTTTTGGTTTTGGGAATACGGGTGGGCATATGGACGAATATAGACCGCCCGTTTAGTACCCATTTAGAATAGTTTGAAATGAACCCGCCCAATTAGACCCATTTAACTAAATGGGTGGGTTTTGGGCGGGCCAATTGATGGGCGGGTTAGGTGGGTAAATGGGTATGGGCAAAAATTGCCTTCCCTACCCTGGGGGTCGTACCATCCAAAACTTGGAAAGATTTAAAAATGCGCGGTGAACAAGCTGAACACTTTCTTAAAAGAAAGAAAGCTGAGAGAAGCCGACCGACGACATCTACAATCGCTAGGAACGCGACTCTCGATCCGAAGTTTCAAAAGGAGTATTCTTTCGAAAATGATGAAGCTCCAACTATATTGAAATACCTTCTCGCCAATGACAAAATCGAGCTACCACCTATTAAAGATCAAGAGGGAGCTAAGAGGATTACGGATCCAAACTACTGTGCGTACCACAGAAGGGTTCTTCATCCCACCGAGATTTGCTTCGGACTCAAAAACAAAATCCAAGCCTTAATTAACTCCGGCGTCATAACGGCGAAACAAGCCACGTAAAGACGACTCTAACTCCATTGGGTGCACGAGTATAAACTGTTTCCCCTCACTCCAAAGAGTATACGAGTATAAACTGCTCATCGATACTCCAACAGGTATATGAGTCAAAACTATTTCTTTTCTTTCACGGGAAATTCCTGGAGAGCACCATGCATGGTACTCTTAAGGATAACCCAATCATGTAGCTGAATATAATGATAAACCCAGTTTCGTATCTCGGAAGAATGGTATATGTAATTTTCTTAGGGATAACCCGATCATTACAAACAAAGTGATAAACACTACATCCCCACAATGATTTTTGAATACTCTTTTGCTGAGATGAGATTCGATCACTTCGTTGGATCAGTCTTCCCTTACAAAATTCTCATTTGGTCAAACCTTTAAACAGTTAGGACCAAAGCCAAAATCCCCTCTCGATTCCTTTCATGAACGAGAGGTCCACAAATTGAACGATCAAACCTTTAAACAGTTAGGATAGTCTCAAGTCCACATTTGGTCAAACCTTTAAACAGTTAGGACCAAAGCCAAAATCCCCTCTTGATTCCTTTCATGAACGAGAGGTCCACAAATTGAACGATCAAACCTTTAAACAGTTAGGATCGTCTCAAGTCCCCATTTGGTCAAACCTTTAAACAGTTAGGACCAAAATCAAAATCCCCTCTCGATTCCTTTCATGAACGAGAGGTCCACAAATTTAACGATCAAACCTTTAAACAGTTAGGATCGTCTCAAGTCCTCATTTGGTCAAACCTTTAAACAGTTAGGACCAAAGCCAAAATCCCCTCTCGATTCCTTTCATGAACGAGAGGTCCACAAATTAAACGATCAAACCTTTAAACAGTCAGGATCGTCTCAAAACACTCACTCCCCATTTGGTCAAACCTTTAAATAGTTAGGACCAAAGCCAAAATCCCCTCTCGATTCCTTTCATGAACGAGAGGTCCACAAATTGAACGATCAAACCTTTAAACAGTTAGGATCATCTCAAGTCCTCATTTGGTCAAACCTTTAAACAGTTAGGACCAAAGCCAAAATCTCCTCTCGATTCCTTTCATGAACGAGAGGTCCACAAACTGAACGATGAAACCTTTAAACAGTTAGGATCGTCTCAAGTCCCCATTTGGTCAAACCTTTAAACAGTTAGGACCAAAGCCAAAATCCCCTCTCGATTCCTTTCATGAACGAGAGGTTCACTAATTGAACGATCAAACCTTTAAACAATTAGGATCATCTCAAATTCTCATTTGGTCAAACCTTTAAACAGTTAGGACCAAAGCCAAAATCCCTTCTCGATTCCTTTCATGAACGAGAGGTCCACAAATCGAACGATCAAACCTTTAAACAGTTAGGATCGTCTCAAACCCCCATTTGGTCAAACCTTACTACAGTTAGGACCAAAACCAAAATCCCTTCTCGATTCCTTCAATGAACGAGAAGTCCACAAATCGAATGGTCAAACCTTCCTACAGTTAGGATCGTCTCAAAAATCCCACTTGGTCAAACCTTACTACAGTTAGGACCACAACCAAAATCCCCTTTCGATTCATTTCAAGAACGAGAGGTCTACTTTTGAATTGAATAATCAAACCTTATGACAGTCATGATTATTCAAACCAGTCCAGATTCTCTAAATGGAGATTCCACTTTGAGTTTCTTTTGCATCAGGAGATAGAATATAAAATTCTTAATTTCTGATTCTGGGTTTATCTCTACCAACAAACAAGAGACCAGGAGATGGAATATAAAATTATTCCTATCCGATCTACCAACAAACAAGAGACCAGGAGATGGAATATAAAATTATTCCTATCCGATTCTGGGTTCATCTCTACCAACAAACAAGGGACCAGGAGATGGAATATAAAATTATTCCTATCCGATTCTGGGTTCATCTCTACCAACAAACAAGAGACAAGGAGATGGAATATAAAATTATTCCTATCCGATTCTGGGTTTATCTCTACCTACAAAAAAGAGACAAGGAGATAGAATATAAAATTCTTCCTCTCCGATTTCGGGTTCATCTCTACCAACAAACAAGAGACTAGGAGATAGAATATAAAATTCTTCCTCTCCAGTATCGGATTCATCTTTTTACCAAAAAGACGTAACCCATCAACATTTTCAAATCCACATTTTATACGTGGGGGACGTTATCTCAATCCCTTATTAGAGATAAATTTACGTCTATCACACGTCGCCGGGTGGTACGTTCCCGTATTAACGACAAAGCCTATGTATTCAACATCATAGCACCAAGTCTAAGAGAGTTCATTCTTTTAGCACAACGTTACATACAGAATGGACTTAAACAATCTGCATGCTAGCCCGATTCAAACGGTAGTCGGTAAAGGCTCATCAAACCCGTTGATGGCTGAGGGTTTGCCAAAAATCCTATAAATATGATAATCACTCACGCACCAGCTTCATTAGTTGGTCTCGTGATTTGAGTATCCGACAAACTCAGGATAAAATCCATACCTGCAGATGAACCGACCTGAACAATTAGTCCTACAGCTTCGACACTCAGGACCGCTATGCTCCAACACCTTAAGAGCTTAAACTGTGTAGACTCCAGTAAACACACGAGGATAAACTGTGTTAACGCCTGTCAACGCGTCAATGATTTTTGCAAAAATAAGGCTAAAAAAAAGTCCAATGGATGATCTCAGGGGATTCAATTGCGATCCAGATATGAATTCCTAATGAAGACAATCAGTTCAACGACAAGAGCTAATTCACAAATCAAAACATCAGTTTCAGTTCAAGATTTTGACAACGGTCAAGCGATAAACACAGCACCGGAAGAGTTTTAGCTATTCTACAAAGCACTGAGTAGACTAAAAGATGAAGAAGTCAAGAGTTGAAGCCGTTCATAGGTTCTTCTACACGATCTCCTCAACTAAGTACTGAAGGGATTGCAAGTAAGACTCAACTTATCCAAAGTATCCCAGACTCCTTTATAAAAGAATGAGTCTGAGATATTTTAGAGGGGGTATTTGTAGACATCTAAAAATGTCTATAGGTATGAATATACCTATCTAAGTCAAAGGAGATCATCTAAAGTTAAAAGAAGCAAAGGAACATGTGAAACAACATAGAAGAACAATATGAACACCCACGACAATGAACACTGACGCGCATTTGCGTGGTAGTGGAAGGTGTTGTGCACAAACAGAGTGATATGCCTATGGGAATTTGTAGATATCTTCGATAGTTTTCCAACGCATCTTGGATCACCTCATTCCGACATCGGACGAGGAAGTTAGAGCCAAAATATCCGAGAGGTCGCAAACTGCATCCAAGGTGCGCGGCAGTGTACACTGCCGCGGAAATAGCGCGATAGTACAAGGTGACGCGTAAGTAAAGAGAGTGATGCGCCAACGGAAAGTTGTAGAGCTCTTCGATAGCTTTCCAACGTATCTTGGATCACCTCATTCCGACATCGGATGAGGAAGTTAGAGCCAAAATACCCGAGAGGTCGCAAACTGCATCGAAGGTGCGCGGCAGTGTACACTGCCGCGGCAATAGTGCGACAGTACAAGGTGACGCGCAAGTAAAGAGAGTGATGAGCCAATGGGAAGTTGTAGATCTTTTCGTTAGATTTCCAACGCATCTTGGATTACCTTATTCCGATATCGGACAAGGAAATTAGAGCCAAAATACCCGAGACAGCGCGAACGGTCTCGGAGGTGCGCGTCAGCAGAGACTGTCACGGAAATATATTGTACATTTAAACCATTATATGATCCAAATCTGAAGAATCTCAAAAGATAAAAGTTGTAGATCTCTTCATCAGATTTCCAACGCATCTTGGATCACCTCATTCTGACATCGGACGAGGGAGTTAGATCCAAAATACTCGAGAGGTGCGCGGCAGTGGTAACTGCCGCGGCAATGCGCGACACCAGTGTACACTGCCGCGGAAATAGCGCGACAGTATAAGGTGACGCGCAAGTAAAGAGAGTGATGCACCAATGGAAAGTTGTATAGCTCTTCTATAACTTTCCAACGCATCTTGGATCACCTCATTCCGACATCGGACGAGGAAGTTAGAGCCAAAATACCCGAGAGGTCGCAAACTGCATCGAAGGTGTGCGGCAGTGTACACTGCCACGGCAATAGCGCGACAGTACAAGGTGATGCGCAAGTAAAGAGAGTTATGCGCCAATGGGAACTTTTAGATCTTTTCGTTAGCTTTCCAACGCATCTTGGATCACCTTATTCCGATATCGGACGAGGAAGTTAGAGCCAAAATACCCGAGACAGCGCGAACGGTCTTGGAGGTGCGCGTCAGCAGAGACTGCCACGGAAATGTATTGCACATTTAAGCCATGATATGTTCCAAATCTGAAGAAGCTCAAAAGACAAAAGTTGTAGATCTCTTCATCAGCTTTCCAACTCATCTTGGATCACCTCATTCCGACATCGGACGAGAGAGTTAGAGCCAAAATATTTGAAAGGTGCGCGGCAGTGGTAACTGCCACGGCAATGCGCGACACCACGTACTGCCGCGGCCATTGAGAAGCTGAACATGTCATTTTTGACAGTTTTCTCGAGTTTTGTGTGGCCCACATGGTTTATTAACTGCTGGGGGTTACTTATGAACGTGGGGGAAGCAGTTACAAGCGAAAATCATGCCCACTACCCACAAAAATCGTGACATTTAAGGAGTTAAAAGTCGTGGGATGGCGGTTACAAAAAGGGGGAGAGCATTTTTAGAGCAATTGGAAGAGGATCGAGAAAATTGGAGCAGATCTGAGCACAGAGAGCAGATTGGGGCATAGAGACTTGAGTTTTTGGTGAATTGGAGCAAGAGAGAGAGTCTTCCTTCTTCACAAACATCCTCAAGAAGCTTTTGGCCATTCTTAGAGATCTAAGCTCTGACTTGATCTTTAGAAGAGTGAACATCTTACATCGATAAGATATTCACTTTAAATTCTTACTTCGATAAACGAAGGAAGAATCTCCAAAACCTTCATGATTCAATCAGAATCTGTGAATCGGTGGTCCACGAAGTCAAAGCACTCCCGGCACAGGCAAAGTCCCACAAAACAGGAATCGATAAACGATTTCTGTGTTATTATCTAGAAAGTTGTAATTTTTCTTTTGTTGTGTAAAAGAGGTCTTATAAAAAGACTATTTTCTTTTGAATTTATTGTAATCGTCTTATAAAAAGACTATTTTCTTTTGAATTTATTGTAATCGATCGAAGATATAATGAATTCCACAATGAAGTCAACTTTTGGCGAAAATTCTTTTGAATTTATTGTAATCGATCGAAGATATAATGAATTCCACAATGAAGTCAACTTTTGGCGAAAATATATATAAAATCCATAAATCGATCACATACAACCTAGAAGTCCGCTCCTTCCCTTTTGTCTCCCTCTTCTTACCCGCTCAAATCATCGTCGTTCTCCATGGACCTGAGCTTGCACAAGCTCGCTATCCGGTTGCATGTGTGGTTGTTAAGGTCCAACTTCATCGTCGTTCCTACAAGATCATTCTCATGTCCTCGATTTGGTCGGCAACATATAAGAGATCCTCCTCCACCATAACCTCTCGACCATCATGAAGATCCTCATGAGTTCGATTCAAAGCTTTATGAACCTTTCGCACTATTCGCTAATACATAGATGTGTGCGGGAAAAATCTCCAGAGCATTCAATACTTAGGCGACACTGGACATCAGATTTTTTTAATGAATAACTCGTTTGGGATTTACTTTTTAGAGAGCTGTTTCATGTTAAATAATTCTTGATCGTTGGTGATTTCTATAGCAATTGTTCTATTCTTGTTAATAGAACAGTTGCAGAACACTTTAGTTACATACTCTCTATGATTAGTTCCAGTTTCTATCATCATTCCATCGAAATTGCATGATTTAGATAACACAAATTTTTTTCTAGATTCTCCCTCGTATATGGGCATACTATTCACTTCAACACTTAGTCATCTATTGAAGAATCAAATAATGAGTATTCCGTTCATTATCGAAACTGAAAGATTAACATTCCATCATATGCAAATTTTTAAAGTAGCAGTTTATATTTCGAGTCTTTAAAAATTTATATCAAATTTCATATAGCAATTTTCTATTTAAACACTAAAGGAAATTCTTGTTGGGGAATTTTAGTCTCCCCGCATACTACAATATGTGCAACTCGGAAGTCAACCCACAATCAACAAGATAAAAAATAACCATAATCAAGAAGAAAGAACACCGAGAACTACGTGGTTCAGTCGACCAACTTCGACCTACGTCCACGGGCAACAATACGAGAAATCCACTATGTATCAGGGAGAACTACAAGAGGAACCACTCAACACTGGTCTCTCAATCTCTCAACCTCACATACATAATCAACTTTCATATTATCTCCAAAGACCTCTCCTTATAATTTTTTGAACGGACAAAGACTGCAAAACCCTCTCCCAATGATGTAATCTTTTGCACGGGTAAAGATTACGAAACTCTTGCCTCTCGCATAATATTCTCGAATCAGGTTACGCCCTCTGCTACCTTTATATTATAAGAATATTGGCTCTATCTCCTCTGCTTGGTTTTTCCTCCAACAATAGAAAAATATATATAGGGAAACCAAAACCCTATCTCTAGCCTAACTTTCTAATTAGAATAGGTTTAAACTCCTAATCATGATGAGACCAAATCTCCTAATCATGAAAGATGTCTAACCCTATCTAATTCTCATGAAGTTATACAAAGAATCAAAGACATAATCTTAATAATCTCCACCTTGGATTTGATTCTCAAACTCCCTTGAAGATATATCATCGTCGTCTTGAAATTTGCCTCTCCTGCTAGAGTCTTCTATTTCTTTCGCACTTCAAATCGAAGCACCTGCACTCTAACTGGATGCCCCTATGACCCACACTTTTATCTGTCTCGCTGTGGCGCCTCCACCTCTCTTGTGCACACTAAGAGATCTTCGCCACCTCTGACATTAGAAGCAAATCAACCATGCTTCTCCTCCCAAACTAAACTTGAAAGTAGCCTTCCCCCACTTGTTGTCCTTGTATTCCACCTGCATTGCTTATCTCGAATCATATCGATGTACCTTTCCTACTCCACACTGTGAGCCAGATGCCTCCATCTTCTCCATCACTTGGCTTGGACCGAATATGAGCGTCCATCGTCTTTAAGTCTAATGCCACCATCTCCATCTCCATGTGTATCACTTGGTCGTGCCCACTTGCAAGCTCTACCTAATCTATCACTGTCTACCTCAAGTCTACACACCAACCCACTCCTGCTCCCGCAATAACTCTGAATAATTATATGCTGACAACTCTACTGCTAGAGTCATATCTGATTCTATATACCAGATACTGCTAGAATCATATTTTCTTTTTCTTTTTCTTCATCTTGATTCTTGTAACGCTATCGATCTTCACTTTTGTATGATGTCTATCTTGCGAATTCGCTCCCGGACCCATCATCATGGTTCTGGTACCACTTGTTGGGGAATTTTAGTCTCCCCGCATACTATAATATGCGCAACTCGGAAGCTAACCCGCAATCAATAAGATATAAAAGAACCACAATCAAGAAGAAAGAACACCGAGAATTACGTGATTCAGTCGACCAACTTCGACCTACATCCACGGGCAACAATACGAGAAATCCATTATATATCAGAAAGAACTATAAGAGGAACCACTCGTCTCTCAATCTCTCAACCTCACACACATAATCAACTTTCATATTATCTCCAAAGCCCTCTCCTTATAATTTTTTGAACGGACAAAGACTGCGAAACCCTCTCCTAATGATGTAATCTTTTGCATGGACAAAGACTACGAAACTCTCGCCTCTCGCACAATATTCTCGAATCATGTTACGCCCTCTGCTACCCCTAGATTACAAGAATATTGACTCTATCTCCTCTACTTGGTTTTTCCTCCAACAATAGAAAAATATATATAGGGAAACCAAAACCCTATCTCTAGCCTAACTTTCTAATTAGAATATGTTTTAAACTCCTAATCATGGTGAGACTCAATCTCCTAATCATGATAGATATCTAACCCTATCTAATTCTCATGAAGTTATACAAAAAATCAAAGACATAATCTCAACAAATCTCTATATCAATGTTATTATATCGATATCTAGTTAAAACCGTAATTGACAAAACCCTATATCAAATTTACTATGTCAAATTTCTAGGTAAGTCTTAATTGAAAATTTACAATTTAATAATATTCAAAGGATCCGTTAAAATTCCTATTATGCAACTCTAAAAGCCTAAGCACTCTTTTTTTTTTTAAATTTATACATCAAGTAATTCACATTATTCACTAAACCATACTATTCATCAAAATTCAAATAAATTTAATCAAAAATCACAACAAATTGCAGATATACAATTGAAATTAAAAATTTTCTAGAAAAAAGAGAAAATTTTCATCTTAAGAGAGAATTTATCGAACATGGAGAGTGTTGTGTCGGAATTGTTCTGAGGTCATGGTTGTTGAATTGACATCGGAGTTTGTCAGTAAG
>NC_033799.1:13810973-13816630 GCF_001876935.1 Asparagus officinalis | reverse complement strand
TTGGGAGGGTTGGGGAGTGGTTGAGTGGGAGAGGGAGATCGAGATGAGAGAGTTTGGGGCTGATTTGGGTGAGAATTAGGGCATGAACCTTTTTTATATAGCTGACAAATACACGACACCAGTAGTCCCGTGTATTTTATTAGCTAAAAGGCTCAATGTGTCTGCTTTTAACACGAGACTACTGGTCTCATGTATTTTGTTGACTAGTGCAGAACTCTCTGTTAAATATTCGAGACTATTAGTTTCGTTTATATTAAAAGAATCAGGTTAACCCTAATTAACGACTACTACTTACACTGAACTACTAATCTCGTGTATTTGGAAGACGAATTTTTGCAAAATCGACCTCTTTTTGGCTAAACTTGATGACATGACTAAAAGAAGTCGATTTTGCTAATTGTTTAACAAAATTGTCGTTTTTACTAATTGTTTAGCAAAATGGTCGTTTTTTGCTAATTATCTTTCGAAAAAGGACTATTTTTTTTTAAAAAAAACTCTCCTATCATAAACTGTTGAGTTTTTGTCTCCAGCTTAAACCTAAAATATTTCCATTCCACTTTATCTCCTAAACTATTATATTCATCTGATCTCCATGCCCCTTAAATTATAACTTTAAGTATCTAGTTACCCCTTCTTGTTTACTGATTTATGGGCATTTTGAATAAATTTAGAAAGGAAAGTGACAATTTAAGAGATAAAGTGAGATTGAAAATAATACAGAGGATAAGCATGAATGACATTTGTAATATAAGAGGTAAGATATAAGATAAAAAACAATGAGCCTAGGGTTAGTGTCGGAAACGAGTTTCTATCACATAATGACGTTTACACATTTTAATTTGCTTAAAATCTTTGAATTAGAATATCCTTATCCGAATTCCTTGACCCTCGAATTTGAGCAGGAATAATTTTACGAATGTTCGCAACTGTTAATCGAATGGTAAAGTATATTTATCTCTCCTTTATTTATTTATCCCTCCTTCATACATAAGGAGAAGTTAGGGGTATTTTTAACAGGAAAGAAAATTGACATATGTCGTATTAAAAATTTGACAAGTGTACGTATGTTATCCTATCACAAAATGGCGTATAGACACCTAACCATCTATTCACTAATGAATCTTCATTAAGTTAAATCAATCCATAGTTAGAACATTCTAATTATAATCAAATCTTTAGCAATTCTAATCAAATCATAACTATCCATAATTAATAAATCTAATAATCATACTTTTACTTCTCTTTTCCTTTACATATAAAAGAGAGATTAGTGGTTCATGTTAGCATTGCATCTCAAAAAATTGCTACGTATCCGTTCTTAATTTTTTCAAGACTAAAATTTACTAAACCTATAACAAATTTGGGGTTTTTAATACCAAACCCCAAAATTTTGAGATTCACGAAACATGCAATTACAATCTTTTCTTTATATATAAAAAAAGATTAGTAGTTTACCATTAGCCTTGCATATTAACAGATTGCCATGTGGCACTTCTTATGCCGTGTAAAGAGAAGCTTGCTTTTAGGGGCTGTTTGGTTGTTGGTAAAGTTGTGTATTTATGACACAATTTGGAAAGTTGTTGTCCACCTCATCAATTTCACTTTTATACTTTTCTTTGTTTGTTTTTGATTCCATTGGAATCATAAATTGCTTGTTTGGTTTGCAAATGTAACTTTAATTGTTTGTTTGCAAATGTAACTTTAGTGACTATAATGCTATTCAGGATAAATTGTGCAGAACTCCTTCTATTATATAGGATTTGCAGATAATCCTCTTCTTCTCTTGAGAAATACTTTATATAATGTATATAATCTATTCGCATACTCAAAAGGTACGTAGGAGGTACTAACTCATCAATTAACATTGACATAGGAAAAGAAAAAAAATTAACTCTTATTTATTTACTGGAATAGAAATTTTTTAAGGAGGCTTATCTAGAATTGCCCCAAAATTAGTATATGAAAATGTTGAAAAGAAACATGATGATGTGGAAATAGACTAAAACATTTAGTATGAGAACCTTATAATGCAGGGTATATTTTTGCATAATTTACCCTTAGGGCCTGTTTGTTTCGGCCAAAAAATGCCGAAAATGAGGGAAAATGGCCTTTGGGAAAACTGACACAGGATAAATTTGGCACTTCCCCTCACAATCGGGTGTTCGCTTCGTTAAAAAGAAAAAAGAAAGTGGAGGAACGTGCGGGCTTTCTGACGGAATTCTCGCCCTTCCATTTTCCGCTCGAAACCGCCTGATTACAGCGGAAAATGCCTCTTTGTTCTCTCCCGTACAAAAATCTCTGGTTACAGCGGAAAACGCCACTCATTCTGGTTACCCCTCTCTCCCGCTCCCGCCCCTCTCTCCCGCTCCCGCCCTTCTCTCTCTCCCGCTCTCCGATTGCTGTCTGACGCCGATTGAAACCCTAGCCTTCGAAGGTAAAATTTTTTACTAAATATTATTCTGTACTACAGTTCTCCGATTGCTGTCTGATTGCTGTCTCCCGCTCTCAGTACTACAGTTCTCTGCTTTCTGCCACTAGGAAGGTAAAATTTTTTACTAAATATTATTCTGTGTATTTTTCCAGTTTGCATGTCATGTATTGGTTGTTTTTTGAGATTTTGGTATGCAGACTTCTATTTATTATTTGAAAATTTTGATTGTAGAGATTATTTTCTAGCTTATCTAACTAGTCTTAATTTGATATGTATAATCCTTGCAACGTATATCTCATAGAAATTATTAATAGTATGAGCTTGCTTGTATGGTTATCTGACTTGTTCTCAGATGATGCGTTGGAGAAATCAATTTTGCAACTTATATCTCTCAAAATAAAGCAAGCATAGATGATAAATTCATTATTGTAAGAGGATCAAGGTGAATTTGATAATTATGAGAGTATCCTACATATTTCTAGTGCGACGTTTGTATTTTGATTAAATAGTTTGATTATCTGCAGCTAGGAGAATTTGTCAAACATTTCATAAATAATTATGATAATTTTCTTAAAAGATTTTGATCATTTGCATTTAATGTTGGTATTTGCTTTAATATGATGTTTGTATTTTAGATGGATGGTGATCTCGATGAAGAGACCGTAATTAATATGTGTTCGGGTGCTGCACTATCTGTCTTAGTTTTGGTTATGACCTTCATGAGGAGAATGCAAAGCAGACGTAGATCTATACGTGCAGGTCCTAGTGTTGAGAAAACAATTCAATATCAAAATAGAAAACAACACTTGGATCGTATATATAATGGATTTAGTGATAGTTGTGTCAACTATGTTAGAATGCGTAGTGGTGCTTTTGTGAAGCTTGCAGGGATAATGAGGAGGAATGATTTATTGCGAGACTCAAGACATGTTACAGTGGAGGAGCAACTTGCTATGACTTTGAATATTTTGGGGCATAAAACTAAAAATCGAAGTATTAGGTCACATTTTATTAGATCTGGTGAGACTGTGAGTAGGTATTTCAACAAAGTGTTAGAAGCAATTTGCCTCATACGATCACGCTTTTTAAGACAAGCACAGAATGAAGTTCCACAGGAGATCCTTAGCAACCCTCTATACTATCCTTATTTCAAGGTATTCTCTCTTTAATTTGTGATTAAAAGCATGTTCATCTAACTTAATTATAAATATTTAATAATAATTTTTTATCCTTTAGGATTGTATTGGTATGATAGATGGGACACATGTTGATGCTATGCTACCTGCTAATCTTCAACCACGATTCCGTGGTCGAAAAGGTGTTACACAAAATGTTTTAGCGGCTTGTAACCCAAACAAGTTATTCACTTACGTATTAGCTGGATGGGAAGGTTCTGCAAATGACTTTAGAGTCCTTCAAGATGCATTGTCTAGGCCACAACCTCATGGTTTGAAAGTATATGATGGTAATTTCATCAATTCTTCAATTTTGTTTTAATTACTTCAATTAATAAATGATATTCAATGAAATGACAAAAAATTCTACTAAACACTTTCACATCATATAAATTGTAGGAAAATATTACTTGTGTGATGCGGGATACACGACCATGCCGGGTTTCATCTCCCCATATCGTGGTGTTCGTTACCATTTGAAGGAACAAATAGGAAGAACACCTAAAAATAGAAGGGAATTGTTCAATCTTAGACATTCTTCTTTAAGGTCTAAGATCGAATCTACATTTGGTTGTTTGAAGAAAAAGGTGCACATGAAATGGACGGATACATGTTAGGCCTGTTTGTTTCGCAAAAAAAGACCGAAAGTGGGGGAAAGTGGGGGAAAAGAAGGTGAATTTTGATGTTTTCCTCCACTTTCAGAGGTTTGGTTTGTCAAAGCTATAACCGAAAGTAGGGGAGAAAATGAGTTGTCACCATATTATTGGTTGATGTGAGTAATTTTTGATGTTTTCCTCCACTTTCCTTGTTTAGGTTCTTTTCTTGTGTTTGGTTCATTCTTAAAAGTGGGGGAAATAGATGAGATGAGATGAGTTGTCATTATATTATTAGATGATGTGACACATACTTAGGAAAATCAATTTCCTTGTTTTTTTGGAGGAAAGTGATGGAAGGAAATTTTAATGAGATGTGATGAGTTGTCACCATATTATTGGATGATGTGAGTAATTTTTAAAGATGGCAGAAAATGAAGAAAAATGGGGGGAAATGAGTTAGATGAGTTGATTGATGTGACTCATTTCTTGTGTTTTGTTTATTTTTAAAAGTATGAAATGAGATGTGATGGGATGAGTTGTCACAATATTATTGGAGGAAAATGGAGAAAGTGAAGGAAAGTGAGTTTTGGAAAGTGGGGGGAAGTGAAAAGTGAAGGAAGGTGGGTTTTGGATTCTGTGGGAAACGAAACAAACAGCCCCTAACTCACAGGCCGGGGGTACTTTTGTGCCCCTCTCCCCCCTTTTTTTGGGGTAAAAAAGGAGGGGAAATTCCCTCTATTATGAAAAATACAAGCTCCGACCTCTATACTACTGTCTTAATAGTAAATGTTGCTAAGATATAACGAAAGTCTTCTTCAAATTTGTCCCTTCATCCCCCGCCCCCGAACTATTTTCATCTTACCCCCTAAACTATTTAAACTATTAAATTCGTTCCTTTTAACCTAACCCCCACCCCCCACAAAACCCTCCAAAAAAACTTTTTAGTCCCACATTATCCCTTGACTATTACCTTTGGTACCAAGTTACCACTTCTCCTTTACTAATTTAGGGAATTTCAAATGGATAAATTGATAATTCAAGTGGTAAGGTGGGACTGAAATGATAACACATGGGGTAATTTGTGACTAAAAATAGTGCAGGGGTAACTATGGGTGAGTTTAGAATCAATTGGTAAGATGAGACTGAAAATAGTTTAGGAGTATTAAAAGGACCAAATAAATAGCTCAGTAGTCAAGTAGGGGCTGAAGCCTACTACTTGCCTACTGACTCATGGTGTCTTTCTAAAGCAGTTCAATGACATTTGGGAGAATGCTTTAGAAATATGAATACTTGAGGGTCAAATATACAAGTAACAAAAGGGTCTAATATGAAAAACCTCTAAGAAATTTTCATCCTTTTTCCCCTTAGTTATTATTAAGTTTTCATTTGTTGACTATTCTCCAACCGATCTAAAGACATAGCTACATTTTATTACAAGCACCATATATTCAAGTA
>NC_033799.1:13772704-13809740 GCF_001876935.1 Asparagus officinalis | reverse complement strand
GACAGCAATCGGAGAGCGGGAGAGAGAGAAGGGCGGGAGCGGGAGAGAGGGGCGGGAGCGGGAGAGAGGGGTAACCAGAACGAGTGGCGTTTTCCGCTGTAACCAGAGATTTTTGTACGGGAGAGAACAAAGAGGCATTTTCCGCTGTAATCAGGCGGTTTCGAGCGGAAAATGGAAGGGCGAGAATTCCGTCAGAAAGCCCGCACGTTCCTCCACTTTCTTTTTTCTTTTTAACGAAGCAAACACCCGATTGTGAGGGGAAGTGCCAAATTTATCCTGTGTCAGTTTTCCCAAAGGCCATTTTCCCTCATTTTCGGCATTTTTTGGCCGAAACAAACAGGCCCTTAAGGGAATTAAAAAGGACATGCAATCAGCTGAGGCTGACTAGGATTTAGACCAGCAAAAGGTTTTGAAATAAGTGTGCATACATCAGAGAACAGTTAGTTGTTTCTTTCTTCCTTTATTCTCTATATATATCTTCAGATGAGGACTATGCAGTGAGATATTGTTTTTTAGCTTCACCCTTTCAAAGAGCAATCCGTACTGTTTGTTTATGTGGATTCCTTTGAAATTCCTTCAAAAATGTGGGTCCGATTGAAATTATTTCAACTCTACTCATATTTAAATATAGATGCTTGGTTGAATGTTACCGCCACACAAAAAGGTCCAAAGGCAAAACATGCTATTTCTAACTGAACATATCCTTAGGCTTGTCAAAACGGGTCGATCCAGGAATCTGGGTCCGGCCAAGGAAAATGGGTGGCCCAGAGAGGCTCCAGACCGAGCCAGATCGGGCCGGGCCTACGCTGTGAGTGGACGTGGGGGCCCAAAAATGGCACTTGGCCACACCCAAGTGATGTATCCACAAACACGGAGAAGTTCAGCGGGAAGCAAAACTTTGGGGACGTGGGGCACGAACACGCTGGCGGCCAATCAAATAGGTTTTAATGCCGTGAGGGGATCATGGGCTGCTCGTTTCGAGCCTACACGCTCTCGTGAATCAACGAGACGCGTCTTCGTGCGCTATAAATAACAACTGTCGGCTAGGTTTCATTTTAGGCAAGGGTGGGCCTGAACAGGGCGCAGCAGAGGAAATCATTGGCCTGCATCAGTACAAGGAGCAGGTGGCAAAGGCAGGGTGCAACAAAAACAAGGGGGGGGGGGGGGGGAACCAGATTGTTTTTTCGACTGTTTTGAAGAGGAGTTTTGTGCATTTGTTCTAGGGTTTTGTGCATCCCATTTTGAGAGAGTATTTGTGTGAGGGATCTGAGAGTTTGTGAGAGGGTTTAGTTTGTGAGATTGTAAACCCTAGTTGTATCTCTCCCTCTAATAGTAGATCTCCCTCTCCTTGCCCCGTGGACGTAGGCAATTTGCCGAACCATGTAAAATCTGTGTTCTTACCGTGATTTGTATAGCTTGTAGGTTCCCTCGACAAGTCAGTCCTAGAACTGATGAGAGGAAGAGCTGATATCTCACTTTGTTGAGTTATTTTGCTTTCGGTTATTGTTTCCTTTGTGAAACAGGATTTCCGTTGTGATCTAATCTCTTGTTGTGCACCTTGCGCACCGGAGGTGCTGCCAAAATTTCTGCTGCGCACAACATACGCTGGCCCGGATTTTTTTATTTTTATTTTTTTGCAAAAAAATTTAAAATTAGTTTTTTTGCAAAAAGAATATGGAATCTCAAGACTAATTAAAATATGCAAAATTTTAATAAAAATTCAATCATATTATTAATTACTTATAATTATACAATTTACAATTACCATAGAAATTAAAATGATAAAAAATAAATTCTTTATTATTAATCACTAACAATTATATATATATTTTAAAATTGTCCTATCATAATAGATGAATACATCCCAACTAGGTTGGCACCTACTCATCTAAATCACTATTATTTGTAACTCTTTCCAAAATAATTTATCATAGATTTACAGCTAAAAAATAAAAAATTGCAAACTACTTTCTACTCTATATCTTCTATCGTCAACTCATTAAGTCTATCTTTGATATTAGATATTCAGTCAATGCATTGAGTTCTCTTCTCGGACCTCCACCAATCTTATAGGCACATTACCGCATGTGTTGTAAACCAATCTAGCGATGTTCTGTGGGCGTCGATTAAATGTCCTATTGCATGCTGAAGGCGGATTCCGAAGCTACTGTAAAAATCTACATTGTTAGTAAGTAATGAACCATGGTGGAAAGTATAAGATATGAAACTGTTCCATATACTTTCCACCATTGTAATAAATCCAAATCAACATTTTTTGAGAATTAACTAAAGGTGCAGTTAAATATTGTTCAATTTTAGAAAATTTTCTTTATGGTGATCCAGATCCATATCCATGGCTACTACCAGTTAGCCTCGCTATCATTGATTAACTGTCAAAAATTTTACCTTTGTCCGGTTTTGAGCTTGTAGAAGTTGCAGGTTGAGGTGTACTTACACCATATCTACATGCATATTTATCAAATACTCTTTAAAAATAATATTTAATAGTGTTATGATGAGTAAGATCAGTAATAGTCTGACCATCTTTAGTGTCTATTATCATGTTCTCATATAAAGAATTTAACAAACTTTGAAGGCCAATGTCCTTTAAGCATGAATCAATTAATGAGAATCCCCAAACTAAAAATAATTAGAATAAGTCTAAAATACTCATTAAATTTACTTTCCTTTCGAAAATTATGTTTCCAAAGTAATTATCCATGTGATGAGTAGTAAAAAAAGTTTGAATACTTAAAACTTGTAAAACAGCTCGAGTAATAGATGCACAATAACAACTAAATAATAACAAGTAGTTTTATAAAAAAAACTTGTAGCATCTCTTTTACACTACATATAATTATCAATTCATCACCAATTATTCTATACATGCTACCAGAGCTAGAACTAGAAGCATAAAAAAATAACAAAATCATTTACAATTCTTTGTACACTATTGCTACATTTAATATTGCATAAGTGGAATTTTACCTGTGGTCAACATCTTTTGGAATCAAGTTGACTTTTAATTTTTTTTCTTTTACACAATTGTTTTCATCTTTTAAATCTTTGTTCAAAAGCATTATGAGCATAAACTATAACCCTAACCTTTTCTATCATGAGTTTAATTTTATTAAATGCACTTTCAACAATTAAATTTAAAATATGACACATGCATCTAATATGAAAATTATCACCCTGACATTGCAATAGCAAAGATGATTTGGTATGATCTACAACTACATTATTATTACTTGCATTATCTAGTGAAAGAGAAATTATGTTTTCAAAAATTTATGATTTTAAAAGTTCTTCCATTATTAAATTTACAACATTAGCATCAGTGTATAAATCTTCAAATATAATAAAAGAAACAACTCTTTTAAATATTTACCAAGTGTCATCAATCCAATGTACTGCGATACATAAATAACTAGTTTGTGTTCTAGATGTCAAAATACCAGAAGTTAGAAGAAATTTATAGTTTAAACTTTGAAATAAGAAATTATTAAGTTTGTTTCTCGTAATAATATTTCAAAATATCATGTAAATAAGATTGATGAGAATTTTTTTGAAAACTACTAGATAAAGACTATCTTTAATTATATCCTTAAACTCACCATCTTCTATTAATTTAAAAGAAAATTTTTTAAGAACAATAAATCTAATGACGTATTTCCTGGCTTTAATTGCATCGTAGTTCCAGGAACCGAGGCTACCGAAGGTAGATGATTGAGAGAGAAGAGATTAGCGGATGTCTTCTTGAGACGTTGCTGCTTGAGTTCTGTTGTATTTTTTTCAAATGGCATTTGAGGTGGTGGATCTTGCTCTTATGATGAACTTCAAATGGCATTTGAGGCTTCACATAGCATTTTTGGCCATCTGGGTGAGAAGTTTGCCATGTTGATCCCTGATGACTTTTATCTTCTTAAAAAAAATTTCACACATCGAATCTCGGTCTTTTAGAAGCTCTAGGTGTTGGATGATTGTCACTCGATTCAGAATGAACATCGGTGGTAAGAGGAGTATCTGTAAGAGTAGTAGAACTTATTTCGGCGTTGGGATTCAAAATATGCACTTTATAATTGGAGGAGGAAGCCATTGGAATTAGAGGATTAAAGAGTATAAGAGAGAATAAGAGGGTATTAGAGAGTATTAAAGAGAAGTAGATGAGTTTGGGATGGGAAAATTAAATGAAAGCCCCCACTATTTATAGAGACAACCCCTAGCCAAATGATAAAAATGCCCTCAAAATTTGGTCATTTTTTGACCGTTTTAGGAGTATTTTGGTCAAATGACTAGATATAATCATTATTGGCTATTTTCTCAGCTCGAACCGGGCCGGGTCCAGGTCGCCAGGTCCAACGGGCATTTTTTTGCTCATTGGACCGGGCCGGGTCCAGGTCGTCTAATCAAACGGCCATTTTTTTGCCCGTTGACCGGGTCCAAATTTGGGGCAGGCCCGGGGCGGGTTTCGCCAAACCAACCTGGACCCGGGCCAGGACCAGGCTTTTCCCGGGTCCGGGCCGAACACCGGGCCTAGTCCAGGTCGGTGGCCGGTTTGGACACCCCTCTATCGATTCTTTCTATTGAGCTGCTGGCTTTTCCTGGTCAGCCAATTCTTTAATAACTGTATTCAACAATTAAAGAGGTTTAAATTGAAATTAGATCCCAATGAATGCAATGATTTTTTTCTTTTTTTTTTTAATGTGAGGGATGCAATGATTTAAAAGCAAAAGGTCACGTTAAATCTATGCTCATTGACTGCAAAGATGCTGGATTGTATGATCTCAGTTATGATCACAAGAGCATAGATTTGCTGTAAATCTAGCTGTAGATATATTTATTTATTTTACTTAATACAGAATCATACAAAATGGGTTTCTTTCAACTCAAAAAAGGATACAAAACTAAGCAAAATTGAATGGTACAATTGGACCGGTTAGGCGTGCATCAATCTGTTGCTTCAAAAATCATGCCAGCGTCGTAAAAACTCGGTCTTGAGCCCTCATTGCCTGCAAGAAGAAAAGCATGTGTAAGAAAAGGGTGGAAACTTAAATGTATTCATGGAAAAGGACTAAAATATTTATTTATTTATTCATCAAGCAGTTACAGTACAGATGTTTATGAAATTAGTGGTGATTAGTTCAGCAAACAAATTTTGTACATGGTGATATATCATGTATAACTCATGATGCCATGTCTTCAGGAATGGTAGAACCGTGAACTCTGTTCCTGGCCTTTATTGCCTGAAAAAACAAAGAATCACATGAGATTTATCATAGATAGCTAGCAATTGGAGAGTAAAAATTGGCAGTTACGAGTTTCAGAAATGATCCATTGATGCTAGAACTTAACAAAGTGCAGATGTTGAAACGAATGAACATTTGGTACTCGGTGAGGATTATGACAAACAAACTAGAAAATCATTCTTATCAGCAAAACGTATCTCATTTACAGTTTATTGATACTATTGAAGTTGTGAATTCATTATGAAGTTGGGATAGTAAATTCTCAACATAAACTCAATTGAAAGAAGTCCTAGACCTGTATAGAGACACTCCTTTATTTATGTTAAAGATAAGTGTTGAAACTAACATAATAACTATATACAGTCAAAGATGACGCGAGAGCAGGTCATCGAATATCAGAATTAAATGTATTCCAGAAACATGTGACTACTAAAGGAAAAGGGTAAAGCAGTTTGTTTAGATAATTGACAACTAGTACAGTTTTATAACAAAGAGAGGGTAAACAATCCTAACACACCAAAACCAGACAACTTAAAAAAAGATTCTCAAATACTAACAACTTATGTATCCAACCTGATGGAAACTAGTCAGCAGAAGAATTGTTTGATATTCCCATCAGCGAAAGTTCTGACCAATAGAAGAAAATTAACAAGGATATGACAATAGTTATTATCTTAAAGGAGGAGACGACCCAAAATGGAAAAAAATGGAAGAATAAGATTCATGTAGTGTACCCCAAAAATTTGGGATAAAATCTGTTGTTGATTTTGTAGAAGGATATTTTCATGTCATCTTTTGCTCATTCCAAAATCTTTCAATCTCTTCAAATGTTCAACAAGGAAACCTTGAATAACCAATGCTTCAAGTAGAAAGCTCGTATATAAGTTTTGAACTCTACAATGTGAATGCGTTTCCATAGATCTTTCCTCCCTGTGAGAGCCTTCTTCCTCTAATTTGATTGCAATTTGTGACAAAGCATATCATACTTTGGATTGTCATGTTTCCTTTTTTGCATTCAAGCAATTTTGATCTATAGCTTTAACATTATAAATATAACTTGATTTGGTCTATATGCCTTTGTAATGTCAGGCAGTATGGTGTGATTAAACCCGTATATGAGAACCTAAAAAGATAAATATACGAGGAGAAATGCTATCAAGGCTTAAAAAGTCTCATTGATCCATCACAGAGTTTATATGTTTATGAAACTAATGTTGAGTATTTCAGCAAACGAACTTTGTACTTGGTGATTAATCTTAATCTTTATAATAGAAAAGACCAGCTCCCGTTGACGAGTACATCTGAAATTAAGAAAAACTCATATTTCTATGCAAACATAAGGTCAAACTATTATAACCCATATGGGCCTAATTACTTCACATTAAATAAATATTCAATAAATTTTTTTTTGGAGAAGAAATATTCAATAAAAAGTTGTAGATAAGATTCACAAAAGTGCTTACTTCTTTCTCCCAGTCAGTGTATAATGTAATGGTTAAAAGCAACAAGACTTGCACAATCAAGCCGAATATAATTCCTACCAAAAGGCCCTGCATATCAAATATCAACATCCATAAATCTGTAACCAGATGAAAGTATATCTGGTATAAGCTTCATTCAGTAGATAAAGAAGAATATTTCACCTTTCCTCCGACATGGAAGAAAAAAGCCAGAAGAATTGCACAAGGAATGCCCACAATGTAATAAGCTCCAAGGTTAACAAACGCACCGATTTTCTGCCAACCACATCCTCTAGCAGTGCCTAAACAACATTATCTAGTAAAATATAAAGACCATGATAGAAAATTTAATGAATCCAATATTTCAAAAAGTAAATCTTAACAAATTTCAAACCTGAAAGTACACATTGAACTCCATCCATAATGTTAGATAATGCAAGTATCGGCATCATAGTTGCCACGTACTTCACCACTTCCTCTTCGTTGCTATATGCATATCCGCAAATGTTACGGATCAAGACTACGGTCAACCCAACTATTAAGGCTTCAGCAATGGCCAATAAAACTACAACTTTTACTGCTAAGCGGGCTGCCTGAGGTCGACCAGCACCAAGTTCATTTGAAACTCGTGTACTACAAAACATGCATATAAGAACTAGTGGAAATTCAAACTATGCATCATAAGTTTAGTTATAGGGTTGGATAAATTACAAGAAACATCATTCATCTATACCATGTTTTTGAAGATCCCTCTCATCTATAAAGTTAAAAAAATCATTTTGTAATGGAATTTTGTTCTTCAAACATTTGGGTATAGGTTTGCACTGTCGTAGACATCTAGAACACGTCTACCAAAGTGAAAAAAACATGGTAACAGAGGAAAAAGTTAAGTTTTCAAACAAAGTGAATTTTTTTTTAAAACTTTTAACCACTAACCTAGAATTTTGACTTGGACATGTCTGTCTGGATGTGTGAATAATCAAATTCCATTAGAAAACTATAGATTTCATTGATGGTCATAGATGAGGAGGTTATTAGTCAAATTTTTTAGATGGGGAGTTTTTAAAAAACAGGACATAGGCGAAAGGGATTTCTTGTAATTTAGCCAATATAGTTTAGCATACCTTACTGCACCACCAAGACCATAGGGGATCATGAATAGCATTGCAGCAGTGTTAAGGCTGAAGAGATAAAAGACACTTAGTATGTGTGAAGAAATGTAAAAATAAAAATTAAAAATAAAAAAAAATCAAATTTATATCCACAATTTTAAAAATGAAAATGAAATCTTACGTGATGGATAATACAGATGTCTCTAGCTGTGGATGAGGAAGAAGACCGGAGAGAAGCACAAGGAACTCAAATGACCAAAATTCCAAGCTGCAACAAAATATATAAAAAAAAAATTAAATATCATCATTAAATTAATAAATTGTGCATATTTGTATCAAAATGAAAAATGGTGATTACCACACCATAGCGGCCGATGGAATAGCTAGCTTTATGAAGCTGAGAACATCATGGAAAGCCTCTACTGAAAAACCAGTCCAAGTTCTTTCACAAGAAGGAGAAAACTTGACATAAAGTACCAATAGCAACACGTTGACCCAGTATGAGATAGCATTTGCCAAAGCGGCACCTTTGTTCCCTAGGCCAGATTTGAACACTAGAAGCCAGCATACTAAAATATGAAGCAAAGTAGTGAGACCAGAACTTAGCATCGTTGGAAAGACAATGTTTTGGGTCTGCAAAAATCTTATGAGACATTGAAGGAGACCATAAGCAAAAACTGATGGAATCATCCATCGAGCATATAATCCTGCTTCTGCAGAGATCTCTGGATCTTGGCCAAAGGCTGTAAGTATTTGACCGGTATAGGCCCAAATTATACATACAGGGACAGCCACAGTCATAAGAACAAGCATTGCCCTTTGCATATGTATGCCAAGCATATAGTGTTGTTTTGCTCCAAATGATTGTCCACATAATGTCTCCAATGCACTTCCCATGCCCAACTGTCAGTAGAAAAGGAACAAGGCCAATATTTCATAATTAAAAACAAAGATATTGACCACTTATATCTATTACTTCCATGAAACATAGGAAATTCCAAATTGAAATTTTTTATGTTTTGTAAGAGATGAACATTTTGAAAAGTAAATAGTAAAAATAGATATTGATGCTCCTGTATTTTAACTACAATCACAAATTATACACACAAATATATATGTTAAATATACAAAGTTTCAAGTTGCACAACGAAAAAGGCTATGAAATTTCTAGAGAGAATAAGAGAACATAATTACATAGGTGTATCATTGAGAATTTAAGATTTTCAACAATACTTAACAGCTAACAAACTTATACAAGGAAATGAACCTTTTAAAATGCCAGTTACATAGATATCCTATGTGCTTAAAATTTATGAAACAAAATGAAATTGCAACGGCTAATTCTAACAAAATGAGAGACTTAAAAGACTAAAGAAAATTCTTCTTTAACTTTTCACGGCCAAGTAAAATGCGAAAATTATAGATAAATTACGAACTAAAAACAGTAATTTGTTTTGGTAAGTGAATAAATTTTTATTCCCATGGCACTAAAGTATACGTAACACCCAGGCATGCCTGAGTTTACATCAAACACCTACTCCAAATACAAAACACAATAAGAGCGGATATTAGCATGATAAACTCTAGTAAACTTTTCTTTCTTAATCTCCTGGACAATCTCTCTCCAAACTCTGGTAAAAAAATCATAGTTAAACACCAAGCATCCAATATTTTCAGGTTGTGACTGACAAAAATGCATTTTGATGTATAATCCTCATTTCTCTACTCTATCCTGTGTCAACAGCCTTAAGCAACTGCTGTCCGTGCTGTCAAGCACTGCTTATGCACATTTAGAGGGTTTCTGGACCACTGAGGACAAAGAAACTGGTGCATGATCATCTCATATAAGCTGAAACCTGTATTATAGAACCCACAATGATATCACCTCAATTCTGCTTTTGATTATCCTCTTCGATTGCCAAGAATCCCCATTTTTAGCATGTTAACATGCCAGATAACAAGACATTTCAAGAAAACATGAACCCATTTGATCCAAAGAGGATATTTTTGCGATGAATACCCAAATAATTTTCACTTGTGAAGCATGTTCCAACCCTCAGCATAGTATACACCGATTAAATTCGTGCCACTTCTAGGACTTACCAAACAACATGAGGTGAATGTATACTTGTTTTACTAAATGGGCTTGTTCCATACTAATGAAACCAATAAGATAAGTCTTTGGGAGATGATTTTATTTTTTTCTCAACAATCATACATAGCTTAGGATGACTCAGCGATTTCTGAAGGTTTCAAACAGGAAACAAATACGTGTATCTGGCTTGTAAAATGCAACGAGTAGACCAGATGTAATAACTCTCAATAAGTTCAACGCCAATAGGCCTAGGCTTAATATTTTTTTTCACCTCAAAGAGGTACATGCTCAAGATAATCAAATTATTTTCACTTCTAAGACTAAAACAAATAATATGACTTTGATTTTTGCATAATTTTTCTAAAATTCTTAAATAGTGATGAAATCAGTAAGATAAGTCTTTGGGAGAGTGGACTTATTTTCCCAAAATAATACATAACTTATCGATTTCTGATGGTCTCACACCAGGATAATGTTACCAGTATCTACCTGGTAATCTGCAATGAGTATACCTGATGTACAACCTCTCAATAAACCATCAAAGTTCACCATAAAAATCCCATACTTTTTCTCCTCAGAAGTACATATTCAAAATAATCAAATTATTTCCACTTCTAGGACTTAGCGAACGATATGAGGTGAATGTTTGTGTGTTTGTTTACTGATGCAACAAGCTAAGTCTATCAGTGACCCACCTTATTTTCTCAAAAAATCATACTCAACACGACCTACCGATTTCTGACAGTCACAACAGGATACCAATGTCCATAGCTTCCTTGTAAAATGTAACAAACATACATGATGTAATACCACTAATGAACAATTAAAGTTCATCATAAAAAAACTCATTATTTTTGAGAAAATCATAAACAGCTCTCGTTCAAAATGATTATTTTATTGACATTTCTAGGACTTAACAAACGATATGTGGTGAATCTTTGCATATATTTTTATATTAGGTTCCTTCAATTCCAATGAAACTAACAGGATAAATCTTTATATGAGCGACCTTATTTACTAAAAAGATCCGATGGTCTCATAGTAGGATACAGATGTCCATGACATGACCTGCAAAACGTAATGAGTAGACCTGATATAATACCTCTCAACAAACCATCAAAGTTCATCATAAAAAAAACTTATCTTTTCCTAGAAGTGGTATGTGTTCGAAATAACCAAATTCTTTTCACTTTGAAGATTTAACAACGAAAATATATGAGGTGAATGTGTTTTTTTTATGGGTTTCTGCAAGAGGTGATGAAACCAGCAAGATCAGTCTGTAAGAAAGTGACCTTATTTTCTCAAAAACCATACACAAGTTTGCAAGAATTATCAATCTTTTGAGCACTGTACAATACCAATAACGATATTTTACGTCTGCCTTTTAAATTGCTAGCTATGAGCAAACCTGATGTAATACCTCTAACAAGCCATCAAATAAGTTCATCATAGAACACTACAGTTTTCCCCAAAAAAGTTAGAATTTCAAAATCGGTAGATTTTTTTTTCTCCCACTTGTAAAACACACGAGCATGAGGTGAATGTTTATATATCTATCTCAAATAGGTTTCTCCCAACACTGATGAAACCATCAAGATAAGTCTATTGAGTGTGACCATATTTTCCCGAAAATCACAACTAAATTTCAGACAGTCTCATAACAAGATATCACTAACCATATTTGCCCTCCAAACGCAATATCCAAACACATATTTGCCCTTATTTTCTTAAAAAATAAAAGATTAATTTGAGGAAGTAATTTCAGTACCATCAAGCTGAAGCCGGTCACCCCGGCAAAGGATGTGGCCATGGAGGCACCAGAAAGAGCAAGCTCACCAAGATGACCCACAAACATGACTGAGATAAACTGCAGGCTGTACTGAAGGAGGCTGGATGCAATAAGAGGCTGCCAGCCACAGCTGCTTCTTGGTCTCAAAAACCATGCCCTCTCCATTAATGGAGACAAAGATCTCAATGACAGAGCTTTGGATGAGAGGAGATTCAAGGGTCGGCTTCTCCATCTTTCCACTTGTAATAATTCCAAGTTCTTATATATCGTTATTGGTATTGTACAGTGCTCAAAAGATTAACACAATCCTCATCTCTTTCTATATATAGATACCGAGATATTATTTGTTTGCTTATAACTAGATGGCATCGATCTCCCTTGGAAAATGCGCACCTCCTCAGGACCCACCGAAATCTCCACCGTGAGTCCCCTCACAGGGATGCACCTCCCTCTTCCTTCCGCTTTCCACTCTCCGTCTGCACGAGGGCAAAACCATACTTTCCCCCTCTCGCTATATATATATATATATATATATATGAGATTAATGGGTATCATTGTCATAGGAGGGGATTTCCTTCTATGACGCCTCTAAAATCACATGATTGAGCGACATTATGGATGATCCGCTCCGTTGAACTTGATCTACATATTCTAAAACCCCAACACACCAAATTTGGGTTGAATCCGTCATCGTTTGACCCTTCATCCACTCGTATCAATTTTAACGGTTTTGAATGAATAAAACTTTTCACATGGCTCGATGGAAAGTCAAACGACGACGGATTCACCCCAAACTTGGTGTGTTGGGGTTTTAGAATATGTAGATCAAGTTTAACGGAGCGGATCATCCACAATGTCGCTCAATCATGTGATTTTAGAGACGTCATAGGAGGAAATCCCCTCCTATGACAAGGATACCCATTAATCTCTCTCTCTCTCTCTATATATATATATATATATAAGTAAAAGAATTTTTAAAATGTTAAAAGGGTTCTATCAGTAAATTACATCTTAAATATCTAAAACCATACCCCAACATACCTCTTTGTCGTCTGTTCTTTTTGTTTTTTGTTTTCCCGTCACTGTCTCGCCGCACCAAAAAAAAGAAAAGAAAAGAGAAGGAGAAGACCGAAGCATCGACTTCGAGAGGGCATTAGGTGCGTACCTGGGAGGAAAGGTAGATAAACAAATCTAGGTTTTACCTTTATCTAATCTCCATCTTAGCATCACTATTTAATATTACCAACATACCTACACGATGCATAAGGGGAGCAATCATAATTGCTCTTTTTGTCTCTGTGTGGATCAGTCATGATCCGACCTAGTTGTAAAAAAATTCGTGCTAAAGCTATAGCAATTGAGGTACTAATTTGTTGTTATACTATAGTGGCATTAAATGATTTGATATGTGTTATGTATTATAATTAGTGGGATGACGTTATTGATGATTATTTTGTACGTCGTATTTAGGGATTCCACAAAACTCTGAGGAAGTATTTGTTGGGACAAACCCGGGGCCCAATAGAGCAGGGTTGCAGCAATAGTAGAGCAAAAGTAGAGATAAAATGATAGACACACAGATTTACGTGGTTCGGCATAAAATTACCTACGTCCACGGGCAAGGATAGAAGAATCCACTATGAGGAGAAAACTCTGGAGTTACAATCTCTTTTTACAAGGAGATACTCTCTTTCTATTTTTTCTCTCTCACACTTCTATAAGAGAAGTTGTTTCTGGAATGAGTTTTTCCTTACGGATTTGGTGCCTATTTATAGTATTTTAAAAAATACTATGCATAATAAAATAATAATAAATTTACTATGCTGTGAGGCTCGCTCTTTTGTTTTCTTTTCCTTCTTTTCAACATTTTTGGTCTAGTGGATTCATTTGTCAAAGAAACATGGACGGCTGCCTGACAATCTCCCACTTGAAGAATTGATTGAGTATCAATCATATCTTCACATCATTCTTCCTATCTTGCCATCTTCATGTTGCTTTACGTCACTGACAGACCACAAGAGGATCGATACAGAATAAAATTGTCAGTATGGACTGCTTTTGTCAAAAAATCTGCTAGGTTGTCTTTGGTGTGAATTTTCTGCATATCCACTGTTCATTCTTCCACTTTCTCACGAACAAAGTGATACTGAACTCGAATGTGTTTGGTCTTTGAATGAAAGGCTGGATTTCTTGCCAAATGCAAAGCACTCTGACTGTCATAAAATAAAGATATCTTCTTTTGTTTATGGCCGAGTTCCCCCAGCACCATCTTCAACCACATCGCTTCTTTACTAGCTTGTGTAGCTGCTACATATTCTGCTTCTGTTATTGAAGTAGCCACAACTGACTGTAGTTTTGAAACCCAACTTACAGCTCCGCCAGTAAGTGCAAACACATAGCCTGTGGTGGATTTGCTATTATCATGATCACCTGCATAATCAGAATCAACATATCCACTGATAATAAAATTAGATCCTCCATAACATAATGTAACATTTGAGGTTCATTGAATGTATCTTAGAATCCTCTTTACAACATTCTAATGCTTTTTATCAGGATTCTCCATGTATCGACTAACCACTTCCACTGCTTGTGCAATGTCTGGTCTTATACAAATCATAGCAAACATTAAGCTTCCCACTACTGATGCATATGGCATTCAAGACATCTCCATCCTCTCTTCTTCACTGCTAGGACTCATACTAGAGGATAACTTAAAATTAATAGGAAGTGGGGTAGAACTTGACTTACAATCTTGTATGTTAAAGCGCCGTAAGATTTTATTCAAATAGTTCTTCTGAGAAAGCCAAATCTTCCTATTAACTCTGTCTCGGTAAATTTGCATCCCTAGAATCTTGTTTGTAAATCCTAAATCCTTCATTTCAAACTTCCTAGCCAACTGGGCCTTTAATTCTTGGATACGATCTTTGTTGGGGCCTGCAACCAACATGTCGTCGACATACAACAATAAGTTAACAAAGTTATTTTTACCAAACCTCTTAAAATATGCACAAGGGTCTGAATTAAGTCTGTTGTATCTAAGACTCAGGATGAATGAATCAAATCTCTTGTACTAACACATCGGTGCCTGCTTTAGACCGTACAGAGATTTATTCAATCTACAAACCAAGTCATCTGTTCCTTTTTCTTCAAAACCTTCTGGTTGGAGCATGTAATTTTCTTCTTCGAGATCTCCATGAAGAAATGATGTTTTCACGTCTAGCTGCTCTAGATGTAAGTCAAACATAGTGCTTATAGCCAGGACAATTCAGACTGTTGTAAGTCAAACTACAGGAGAAAATATTTCATTAAAGTCAATACTTTCTTTCTGAGCATATCCTTTTACCACCAATCTAGCATGATATCGCTCCATCTGATCATTGTATGTTGGCAACTACAAATCTAGATAAAGTCTTTTGGGCGGAAGCAGTAAAAACCGCCTGTTATGTGGTGAATCGATATTTATCATCCGCAATACAGTTGAAGACACCGATGGAGATGTGGACTGGCAAGACAGCTGATTATTCTAAATATTTAGAAGTCCAGTGTACGTAATGTACAATGCCCAAGAAATTACAAAGCTGAATTCAAAATCCAGAAAATGCTTATTATTGGGGTATGCTGATGGAGTAAAGGGGTATCGCCTGTGGGATCCCACTACCCGCAAGGTTATCATCAGCAGAGATGTTATCTTTGTAGAGAACCAAGTATAAAGTGAAAAAAAGAAAGAAGTTCGAGGAAGGACTCAGAGACTGTAGCTGTTCAGTAGAAGATGATCTGAATTCTTCTGAAGCAACACCGAAACATGGTGTACAAGAACCGCTCGAGTCCAAGGCTCCAGATATTCGAAGGTTAACTCGTGAGAGAAGACCACCGACTTGGCACTCGGAGTATATTACAGAGAGTAATGTTGCATACTGTCTTCTAACAGAAGATGGAGAGCCATCAACTTTTCATGAAGCTATAAATAGTATAGATGCATCTTTGTGGATGGCAGCAATACAAGAAGAAATTAAAGCTTTCCATAAGAACAAGACTTGAGAACTTGTGTCACTTCCACAAGGAAAAAAGACCATTGGAAACAAATGGGTCTACAAGATCCAGATTTTGTGTTTTACAGAGTAGTCGACTAATAACAATAATAGTCGACTACTAAGGAAAATTCTGAGTTTTCTGAAGTTTATTGAACTCTGAGTAGTTGACTACAACAACAATTAGTCGACTACTAAGACAGTTTTTCTGACATTTCAGAATTCAAATTAATGATAGCTTATAGCCGTTTTGTGTACGTTTTTAGGGTTTGAAAACCTATCTTTTAAAGGCTATAAATATGATACATGTTCAGAATTTTGGGTCACGAATTTATATACATAAGGTTCAAGTTTTGTGCATCTTTTAAAAGAAATTTTTTCCAGATTTTCACTAAGTGTTGAGAAAAATCATTTTCTGATTTTGCCTTTGATCCTCATTCAATATACAATCAAGTTAAGTAATTTTCAGAGATTCAAAATATTCCTAGCCACTGCTACACATCACAATACTATCAAGGCTTATAGGAATCAAGTTGTATTAAGACAAGTGTTCTCGCGGGTGTGAGAGGTGTAATCTCTTGGTGAAGAGATTGAGTGCAATTTGTAGGGACTTACAAATTGGTCAGGTTTGATGTTTTGATTTTGTAATTTTTTCAAAATCATAGTAAAACTTTCAAGCGTGATTTGCTTGGTGACTGGATGTACACCTGAGAGGTGGAACCAGTATAAAATTATGTGTTTATGATTGTTATTTTCTGTGATTGTGCTATTTCTTTGCAAATTATAATCTTCTTTGCATTAATTTTTAAAAGAATACTATTCACTCCCCCCTCTAGTGTTTTATTATGATTGGATCAGATCCTACAGTCCCATGGGTTTGCTGGGCGTAGGCAAATAAGTCTCTACTTAATGTACGAGACTACTAGTCCCGTGCATTAAGCAAAGACTTTTGTGCTTCTGCCTAGCAAACCGACAGGACTACCAGTCCCGTGGATTTGCTGGGCAGAGGCAAAACATGCACAAAAACATGCACATGCCTCTATCATCATATACAGTATTATTTGATCAAAATTTTCACAAAAAATATTATTCACATTGTATATATTGATTTTCACAACAAAAATCTAAAAATACACAAATCCACATTGATTTTCTCAAAA
Source organism: Asparagus officinalis (assembly GCF_001876935.1). Classification (NCBI taxonomy): domain Eukaryota; kingdom Viridiplantae; phylum Streptophyta; class Magnoliopsida; order Asparagales; family Asparagaceae; genus Asparagus; species Asparagus officinalis. The sequence goes on along the minus strand of NC_033799.1, from coordinate 13,792,844 downwards.
TTTTCACAACACAAATCCAAAAAATACACAACATCACAACACAAATCCGATGAAATAAACACCGGATAATAAAAAGTTTAATCAATTCAGAACATCACAACACAATATACATGTCATATGCATACCAATATGGCAAAATTCTAAATAATTCCAAATGTATCAAGTCTACTCATAAGATAATATGTAGTCTAAGCTAAACAATATATAATCTTAGTGGAAAAGCTAACAACATAAAAGTCCGCTCCTCCCCTGTCGTCTCCCTCTTCGCACCTGTTCAGATCGGCGACGGCCTCCTTCGACTTGAGCTTGTATATGCTCGCTCTCTGGTTGTGTGTGGGCCTATGATGGTCCTTCTTGCAGTGACGAACCGGCTTCATCGTCGTGCAAGCAAGATCTACCACACCTTCGTTGGCGTGCATATAAAGTATCTTCATGTGGCACCTGCTCACGACCTTCATGCCGACCCTCATGAGTTTGTCGAAAAGCTCTACGAACCCTCACCACTATCCGATGCAAGAATGATACGTCTACTGAATCTTCTATGGCGGTAGCAATGCCCTCATTTGCAATCCCCTCAACCTCGTCCATAGTGTCTATCTATAATTATTTACAAAATATCGATACATATAAGAAACCAAAAGCTAACAAGAGACTGAAAACTCTATGATAATTTTTGCAATTACTTACCCATTGTCTCTCATCTACCCCTCTTGGTACATATCAGGATTGTTGGGAGCGAATCTCAATTTCGTCGACCGGAGGCGTGGTTTGAGTGATTATCCAACGTATGGTAATCCCCCAATACCATGTAATGTAATCGACTTCCTCCATCGGAGGATAAAGCTGATCAACAATAAGTTGATGCCGATCATTCCATCTTGCAATGTATGAATGATGCGTATTCCGCCAGTCAATTTGATGGCCGCCTTTAAAAGCTTTTCTCTTTATTTTTTGACATATTGTCTAAACACGCGATACGGCACGCGCATCTCCACAATTACGATAGAAATGTGAGGAACTCTGGCCCTCCATATGCCTTTCTCATTGAAGTAGCACTTTACATGGTAGCTAGTTGTATTGATTTTAACCGGCTTGAATTTGACTCAGTTCCTGATTGCCCATTCACGTATAGCGAAAACCAAGCTTTCCTTATTCTAAAAAAGATCTCCTTTTTTGAAAGTGAAGTCCTCAGGTCGATTGAAATTAGGACCAGGCTTAACAAACTCAGCTTGTGAGGCATTTATCCACTCGTCATTTTTAAACTCTTTTGGCAACGGTTCTTCAGACTCTACAAAATCATTGTTTACGCAATATTAATCCATTCAACTTACGTCATCATTGGTCTCTCCAATTGCACACCTGCATACTATCAAGACGTTCCTCCTCTTTAACAACTTTATTATCATCATCGTCATCTACGTCCTCAGCCTCTTTTATTATAGAACCACCCGGTAAATTAACTGAAACATGACCCGGCGTGTTGTGAAACATGTCACTTGACATTGCATCCGAGTTATTTCTTAAGTGCAAGGCACTTTGAGATAACAAGATTTGATTTTCAAGCATGCGGGAGAACTCTTTGTGAGTATATGAAACTTCGACAACCCAAGACATTGGAATATTTTCAATGAACAACTCGATTAAGATTTGTTTTTTCGCAAGTCTGATCATGTCATTCAATTCTTCATCATTGGTGATCTCTACAACAATTGTTCTATTTTTATTTATCGGACAATTACAAAAGACCTTAATGGTATTTTCGGCATGATTAATTCCAGTAACTTTGTATACTTGCTCCATCATTCTATCGAAATTGTAATTTCTAGATAACATGAATATTTTTCTAGAGCCCCCATCATATATAGGCATATTATTTATTCCAACACTCAGTTTTCCATTGAATAAACAAATAATCGGTATTCCATTCGCCATTTTAACTGAAGAATTAAATTCATCATATACAAATTAGATTTTTTTCCATATTGATAAACATAATTAAAATATTTCCATATTGATAATCATAATTAAAATATCAAGAAATTTATGAAAAAAATAAGAAATTTATACCTTGATGAACTTTCAGATCTCTTTGGCGTCGGAGAGAATCGACGGCGTCAGCGTCGGATTTGAGGGAGGAAGAGGTGAGTTGAGTTTGGGGGGAGAGAGATTGGGTTTGGGAGAGATGGAGGGGTCGGGTTTAAGAGAGATGGAGATCGGGTTTGGGAGAGGTTGAGTTCGGGTTTGGGAGAGAGTGAAATCGGGAGAGAGAGAGAGAGAGAGAGAGAGAGAGAGAGAGAGAGCGGGAGGGAGAGAGGGAGATCGGGAGAGAGAGTGAGTGAGTGAGAGAGAATAGGTTGTGCCCTAATTTGGGGCACAACTGGGTTCTTATATAGCACGATAATTCTGCGGGACGACTAGTTACGTAGATTTAATGGGCACTTATTTGTTCTGCCCAGCAAACCCACGGGACTACTAGTCCCGTGGGTTTGAGAGGCACAACATTTGGGTGCCCAAAGCATATAGGACTACTAGTCCCGTATGTTTTTGGGTGAACTAATCGGTGGTTAGTTCACGTAAAATATACGAGACTAATAGTCCCATATGTTCTGAGTAGGACATTTTTAAAAATCAACATCTTTTTGACCTATTGGCAAAAAAAAGATCGATTTTGCTAAATAATTAGCAAAATGGTCGATTTTACTAATTATTTAGCAAAACTCGGTCTTTTTTAAAAAAATTCCCTATTATAATTCATACGGGTCTAATTATTTCAAATAAGATAAATAGTAACAAAATGTAAATGAGAGTCGCAGGGGTGCTTACTTCTTTTTCCCAATCGGTGCGTAAGGTAATCATTAGAATTTAGAAGCAGCAAAGCTTGCACGATCAGACCGAATATAATTCCTATTCATTGTCCCGGTTTATCACAACATACCGAACCCCACAAATTTTTAAACAATTGAAACTATATTTGATAACTTCATTGAATATGAGAAAAAGAAGAACAAGAGATTCACCTTTCCTCCAATGTACTAGACAAAAGCCAAAAGAATGGCACAAGGAATGCCCACGATGTAATAAGCTCCAAGGTTAACAAATGCATCAATTTTCTGCCAACCACATCCTCTAGCAGTGTCTAAGCAATATTATCTAGTAAAATATAAAGATCATCATAGAAAATTTAATGAATCCAATATTTAAAAAGCTATATCATATCTGTGACACCCACACTTTACTCTCATATGCACTAGTGTGAAGAAATATTAGTGACTTAAATAGAGAAGCTCAAGGCCCAAGAACAACTAATGCTAGCATTTTGGCTATGGATTTAAGCCAACATCGAGTTGCTCTCGGTAGGTCTCACGACTTGCACACGCTAACGGGTCCCTGAGCCCGGGGCGTGACAAAATGGTATCAGAGAAGTTACCAGCCGAAACTGTGGAACTAAGTGCTATACGAGGCTAAGTGTTATACCGTATGGATGTGGTGGGAGCCACCTCTAGAGCCCGTAGGAGCTACCTCTAGAGTTCACATCTTCTGGCAGTGATACTAGGATGTGCCAATTGTCATGTTGTGACAACGAGGACGTCGTCTTTATAAGGTGGGGGTTATCATATGGACTAGTGTGAAGAAATATTAGTGACTTAAATAGAGAAGCCCAAGGCCCAAGAACAACTAATGCTAGCATTTTAGCTGTGGATTTAAGCTAACATCGAGTTGCTCTCGATAGATCTCACGGCTTGCACGCGCTAACGGGCCCCTGAGCCCGGGGCATGACATTACCAAATTTCAAACCTGAAAAAAGTACACACTGGACTCCATCCACAATGTTAGATACTGCAATAATTGGCATCATAACTACCACATACTTCACCACTTCCTCTTCTTTGCTATATGCTTAACCCCAAAAGTTACGGATCGAAACTATGGCCAATCAACCTATTAAGGCTTCTGCAACGGCCAAAAAAATTACAGCCTTTACTGCTGTGCGAGCTGCTTGAGGCTGACCAGCACCAAGTTTATTTGAAACTCGTGTACTACAAAAGAGGCATGTAAGAACTAGTAGAATCTCAAACTATGCATCACAATTTTAATTATATGCAGTTGGGTAAATTACAAGAAACCCCATTCATCTATGCCTTGTTTTTTTAGGAACACCCCTCATCTAGAAATTTCGATAAGAGCCCCCTCATCTGGTGACTGTTTATGAAATCATTAATATTGTTGCAAGGAAATTTGTTCTTAAAATGTTTGGATATTAGTTTGCACTTGAATAAAAATTGCAAAAGACATTCGCACCTCAAAAGTTCACAGATATTACTAGTTGAAAGGAAGAAAATAGAGAAGAAAAGTTAGTTTTTGGATAAAGTAAAAATATATTTTTTTCAATAATTAACTGAGAATTCTACATGTCGACGTCCATCCAGACATCTGAAGAATCAAACTCCATTTAAAAACTAATGTGTTTCATTGATAAATCATAGATAAGGATTGTTTTTTTTTTTTGGTAAATGAAAGATTTTATTCACAAACCAAAAAACTGTAGAGTTAAGTACATCAAATTACACAGATTTTCATGGAATCTGGTAGCTAGAAAAGCAATTCAAGAAAACAAAAGTATAAACATTTGTAATAAGATCTACAGGGAGAGGAAACAATCCCTGTCTTCATTCGGCAATAGAGGGTTGTTGAGGATGACAGGATTGTTTTTTTTTCTTTTCCTCTTTTTTTATTTTTTGAACTTTTTACATGAGGGGGTTTCTTAAAAAATATAGAGACTAATGGGGTTTCTTGTAACTTACTGTAGAGTTGGTGAAAAGTCAGAGGTATGCCTCTGGAAGTTGGGCGGTCGACCGGCAGTGGAGCTGCGGTCGACCGATATGTGCACACAACTCTTAGTGTGCCACTGGACTTTGGGCGGTCGACCGGGCGAGGCGCTGCGGTCGACCGCGAATTGTCCAGAGAGCAGACTGGACCTCGGGATATTTTGCGGTCGACCGGCAGTGGTGCTGCGGTCGACCGACTATCGGGTTTTGGGTTTAAGTTGGTTTTCCAGACCCGTTTTCTTTGTAACTTGTATATAAACCCCAAATCTGTTCTAGGGTTTATGCAAGGGAGATTTTGAGCTGCCAAAGGGGATTTTCTAGGGCTTCTTTTGTTGGAGTCTATTGGAGAGATCAAGTGATCTTGTTTGAGGGTTTTGGGTAAGATTTGTAACCCTAATTTGTATTCCCCTTGATTCTATTAGTGAAACTCCCCCCTCCTTGCCCCGTGGACGTAGGCACATTGCCGAACCACGTATATCTTGTGTTCTTGATGTTATTGGTTGGCTTGTGTGCATTGTGGTCTATTTTGTTCTTTGGATGGTGATTCTAGTGCGCCCATTCATGAATTAGACGTGATGACTCCTTCGGCCGTTAATGAGTTGTTGGAAAAGGCTGAGGTTCGTTCCTACACTATCGGCAGTGCTGAGGGGGCTTTTCCCGCGGGGACAAAGTTTCGCTCTTTTCTCCGCCGCGCACAGAGGTCTATAGGGTCCCGGGCGCTATTAGCAGGCTACCTTGCCCTTTGGTTGAAGAAGTGTGTCGTCCCGCACCAACCTTCTGACGCTCTACCCATCGAGGTGCTCTTCCCTGCAGTTCAGCTGGCTTATGGGAGAGAGCTTTCCCTGCTCCCAGCAATGGTTGCTAGTATCCATTGCGGGCTCAGGGGTCTGGTTAGCAGTTTTACACATATGGGTTCTGAACCATCAGCTGAGCTGGTTTGCCCAAAGGTTGAGCTCCCTTACGCATATTTGATGGCGTGGCTCGTTCTTCACCGTCCCGACTTGATGTCGGCCCCCAGCGTTGTTGACATCCCTGTCCCCTTCATGCAATTGTTGGAGCAGAGCAGATGGTTTGGGAGCAAATTTAGTGATGTTCAGCGAGAGCTCCGGGTCCGCAAGAGTTGGGAGTTCTTTAAGTGTTTCCCTCACTTTTCAGGTCGCTATGGCGACGTGCTGATTGATGAGGAGAAACCTAGAAGTGACCGGACCGTTCTTGACGCTGGTTGCTTCCGGTGGTTAGTGAACATCCGTGTAGGCTATCTCGTCCTTCGGGTGAAGAACCAGTGCCACATAGAGCCTTATCTCCCTTGCCGCTTTGCTCGCCAGTTCGGTTACGACCAACTGTATGTTGGGAATCCGAGCCGTAGCCTTCAGGTTGAGGGAGGATTGATTGATGGCGTACGAGCGTGGCTATGGACGATGGTAGGATGTACTGGAGCTCGCTTTGCTCTTCCTTCGTATAGGCGTAAGCCACTGATCACTTTCCTCAGCTGCAAGTGGTTGCTTTCTGCCTATGAGTCCATCAGCGTGAAGAGCCTCTCAGAGTTGCAGTCCGAGTATGCGGTCCGGGCTGCTATGATGGCGATTCGCCATGCTGAGCTTGATCGGAAGCGGAAAAAAGGGCATGCCAAATCTCTTCTCACAGACGAAGAAGAGCTCCTCCCTACGGATGAAGTGAAACTCCCCCCTCCTTGCCCCGTGGACGTAGGCACATTGCCGAACCACGTATATCTTGTGTTCTTGATGTTATTGGTTGGCTTGTGTGCATTGTGGTCTATTTTGTTCTTGTGTGTGCTATTGTTTTGGCTATTTAAGGCTTCCGTGGCGCACAACACTTACCTATATTGTTTAGCATACCTTACAGTGCCTCCAAGTCCAGAAGGGATCATGAATATCATTGCAACGGTGTTAAGACTGAGAAGTTAGAAGACTCTTAGCATGTAGGAACAAATTACAAAATGAGATATCAAAGTTGTATTTATAATTGTAAAAATAAAAAGAAAAAGTGTTCCCCTACATGCACCGTTCGAATTAAATTGACGGCCAGGACCATCAAGGATCCCGACTTAGCTGACTTGCCGAGTCGACATCTCCTTAGGACGACTCGAAGAACGGTACTTGTCGGCCCACTGGTCGAAGACGACTCGCTACAAACCCACTCGACCAATTATTCGACACTTTGCTAGGTCGACTCGAAAGATATTACTTCTCGGCCAAGCCATAGGACGACTTCAACCTCGAAGCTCCCCCGCTGACAACGCGTCGGAGTCACATTAAATGCTTGGCATGCGCTATCATTTCTCTAGCCTCAGTAGTCTTCATGACTCATCAAACCACATCAGCACTGTCATGCCCCTAATCACTTTGTATTAAATACTGATGTGACCTCTCCTCCACTCATTAGCCGCCACCTGTAAAGTAGCCGTTGACGTAGCTGCCATCCCATACACGTTCCGTCATCCTATACTTGGTCGAGTTTACCGTTCTACCCTTTTACCGTACTATAAATACATGTACTATTTCCAAAGACGAGAAAAAAGCTATTTTTCTAAGTGCTCTTAAGTAAGCTTAAGCAATTTCTCAGAATTATTCTCCATTTCATTACACTTAAGAACTCACGCAGTTCATCACTTTTCCACTCAAGTTCATCAACTGACTTGATTGTCGGAGGAATAACGGGGGAACTAGTCATCGTCCTCTCACAAATTGCTATTTGTGTATACTGAAGCTACTCAACTCAAAAACCAGATATTTTAGAGAAGTCAGCGGCCTCCTAATCAACCTCACCTCCATTATATTATATGTTTGATTATTAACATCAACAACAAGTATTGATAGCACATGGTCATCACATTCTATTATATTTTTATACCCTCATTATCTATTTTATTTGAATAAATATTTACTAATAAAGTGTTTTTATCTTAATTTGTAAGTTATGAAGAATTAATGAATAAGAGCCCAAAGGAACCAAATTCTCTTATTTTTTAACTATTTATTGAAGTCAAAGATCAAGCCAAGAAGAGACCCACAAAAACCTAAGAGATCAAGAAAAAACCGGGTCAACAAGTCAACAAAGGAATCAAATCTGTTAAGAACCAATCAGTTAACAAACTGAGTAGCCAATTGGTTAACCAACAGATTGGCCAATCGGATTGGTTCGTAATAGAATAGTGTATGACTGAGATTTATTTCTAGGAGCCCAAGACTAATTTAATGACTCTTGTTGATTGTAATAGACTATAAATAAGGGTAGAATGTAAAAGGTTTGTGGGTAAATTTTTTTCTAAAAACTTCATTTGGAGAGGAGAGTTACTCTTAATTGAGAAGACCTTTTAAAATTATAAACTTTTATTTATGATAAATAAAAATTTACTCCTTTTAAATCTTCTTTTCTTCTTCTTTGTTGATGAAGATGAAGATTTGCCTTCAATAGATCAACCCCTTGCAATATAAGTTTTTATTTTCTCCTTCTATTTTCTTGTTTTAGAATTGTATATTTAGGACTTAATTTTCTTACTTTTATTTTTATATTGGTAGATTAGATTTATTTCTTGCTTTGTAATACAGATTTACTTTTATGTTTTTTATTTTTATTATTTAAATATATTTTCATTCTTTATAGAATTTCTTTCTTACCTTGTAGTTAGTCTATATTTTTTCTTTTAATTCTCATTTTAGATTTACTTTTATGCTCGTTTTTTCTTGATAGTTAATTTTTATTTTCTCGCTTGTAGTTTAGATCTAATTCTTGCTCTTTTGTGAAGCTCCATAGAATCGCATAATTGTTCACCATTTGGTACGTGATTAAAAACACAACGAAATCATTGGGAATTCTGTTTCAAGATAGTCGATGTAGATGCTATCACATCAAATGGTATGGATTTTAACTTTGCATCCATGGTATTCGCATCCTGATAATAGTAGCCTAGATTGACTGTCATAAGGCCAGTAGTTTCTCACAAAAATAAAAATAAAAATGGAGGAAGTACTGAAGAAGGACGAGAGAGAGAGAGAGAGAGAGCGCGCTCTCCAAGATGACCTACAAACAGTACTGAAATATCCTAAAGGATGTACTGAAGAAGGCTGGATGCAATGAGATGCCCCACCAACCACTGCTGCTTCTTGACCTCGGCCACAATGCCTTCTCCATTAACGGAGATGAAGCTATTAATGTCAACGGGATGAGGGGAGACTTCGAAAAATATGGGTATGGAGATAACAACCATATGGGTAAATTAACTTTAGAGTTTACAATATCATATGATTTGATAATAGTAAACACGCCTTTTAGAAAAAGGGATTAACACTTAATAACCTTTAAAAGTGATTTTAATAATAGTTAAATAGACTTTTTTCTTACTAGAAGGGCGGATAGGTTAATATGTAAAGATTATAAAGTTATACCAGGAAAGAGTTTAAATACACAACATAGACTGATGGTTTTAGACAAATCTATTAAGAAGTGGAGTGGAAAAACTATCGTGAACAAGAGACTAAGAATTACACGATGAAATTTAAAAAGGGAGAATTTAATACATTTTAAAGATAAGATAATGAAAGAAGATATATGGAATATAGATAGTGAGACTAATATTATGTGGAATAGCATGTCTTCTTGTATTGGAAAAGTGGCTCAAAATATACTAGGAGAATTTAAAGGTTGTAGATTAGGTAGTAATGAGAGTTAGTGGTGGAATGAGAGTGTGCAAAAGGTTATCTGAGAGGAAAAAAAACTTTATATAAAGAGTGGCAAAAGTGTAGGAGTAAGGAAAACTTGAAAAAAAAATATAAACTAGTAATGAAGGAACCAAAAAGAGCGATTAGTGAGAATAAATACAAGACTTATGAAAATTTTTATAAGAATTTAGAATCTAAGGAGAGAGAGAAAGATATATACAAGCTTGCTATGATTAGAGAAAGGAAAAATAAAGATTTGAGTAATATTAAGTGTATTAAAAGTGAGGATGAAAGAGTTCTACTGACCGACAGAGAAATAAAAGAGAAGAGGAGGAATTACTTTTATTAGTTGTTTAATGATAACCAAACAAGTGAGCAAAATAGAGATTTTGACCATATAGTGAATGATCGAAACTGTAGATATTCAAAAAAAATTAGGATTAGAGAGGTTAAAGATGCTCTAAAGAAAATAAAAAGTGGAAGAGCCGTAGGACCGGACGATATATCTATTAAAATTTTAAAATATTTTAGAGATATATGCTTAGGATGGTTAACTAAATTATTTAATAAGATTATCGAGACGAAAAAAATGACAGATGAGTGGAGAATTAGTACTTTGATACCGATATACAAAAATAAAGGAGATATACAAAGTTATTCAAATTATCAAGATATAAAACTTTCGTACTAAAAAACTTTGTGAGAGGGTAATTGAGCAAAGACTAACAAATGTGACAAGTATATCTGAAAATTAATTTGGTTTTATGCCTAGGAGGTAAACTATGGAACCTATACATATATTGAGACGGTTGATGGAGATATATAGAAAGAAGAGAAATGATCTACATATATTTTTTTATCGATCTAGAAAAAGCTTATGATAGAGTGCCTAGAGAGGTAATGTGGTGGATGTTAGAAAAAAATGTATCTAGTATATATATTGATATGATTAAAGATATATATAATAGAGTAACAACTAGATTAAGAATTAATGAATGAGAGACTAAACAATTTCCTATTACCATAAGTTTACACCAAAGGTCAGCTTTAAGTCCTCATCTTTTTACATTAGTTATGGATCAACTTACTAAGCACATTCTCATGGTGTATGTTATTTATCGATGATATAGTGTTAGTTGATGAAACTAGAAGAGATATTATTTCTAAAGTAGAAAGATGGAGACAAGTTCTTAAATCTAAAGGTCTTAGAAATAGTAAAAAAAAAAAAACAGAATACATGAAATGCATTTTTAGTAAAATTAAGAAAGGAAGAGAGTCTATGCTACATATTGATGGCCAAGAAATACCTAAAATTAATCAATTTTGCTATTTAGGATTAATCATTAGGCATCATGATGAGATAGATAGTGATGTTGTGCATCGAATCAAATGTGGATGGTTGAAATTGGAGGAGTACTTCGGGAGTCTTATCTGATCGTGGAATATCAATGAAACTAAAGGAAAAATTCTATAGAACAATTATAATACTAACTATTCTTTATGGATCAGAGTGTTGGACAATCAAAAAATAATATGTTTAAAAATGAGTGTAGTAGCAATGAGAATGTTGTGATGGTCTTGTGGGTATATATTAAAATATATGATAAGAAATAAGTACATCAGTAATAAATTAGAAGTTGCTCCTATTCAGGATAAGATGAGAGAGAATAGATTAAGATGATTTGGTTATGTACAACGGAGACCCCTTGGTGCACCGATTAGGAAAAGCTATAATATTAGAATTAATGGGGCTGAGAGATCTAGAGGTAAACCTAGAATAACTTGGTTAGAAGCGATTAAGAAGAATATGATTAGGACTAACTTAACGGAAGAGATAACCCATAACAGAATAGAATGGAAAAATATAATTCATGTAGCCTACCCAAACATTTGGGATAAATACTTGACTGTTGTTGTGGGATGAGAGGAGACAGGAGGGTTGGCTTCTCCATCTCCCCCTCTCTTGCCAGAAGAGACCAAAATGTAAAGCTCATATTTATGTCTGTATACGGTTTGTGTTGTGAAGATACGTGATGGGTTTTGGAAGTTTTGAACGATTTGACATTTTATATTCTTCTTTAGGCTGTGAAACTTCCAACATTGTACATGCAGAAGAGATGAAATTTTGATGTTGACAAAACAAATTTTTTGTTGATCGCCATATTTGCGATATGTTATTCATACTCTGAGCCTTGAGCAATTAATTAATGACAGAGTAGAAATATGGCTTCACTAAAAAGGCATATATCCATTGGTACGGCATAGACAAGTATCCTAATACTTAACTGCAACCTCCCCACCGCCGTGCCGTCTACTTTCTTAATAAAAAAACATTTAATGATATATTTAAACAATTGTGATTCATTTTCATAGAACTAACACTTTATTCCTCTTGGGCTGCATTTGTTCCCATTTTTACCAAGAATAACTGTTCTCCACTTTCCAACCACAGTAAAAGAGGATCTGAATCTTTCTTGCAGATTTATCATTACCAAAATTGTATCCATATTTCAACTCGATAGCCAGCGTCATATTTATCAGGAAATGCATATAGCACGTGCTACACAATGGATTATTCACAACCGATCCCACATATGAAATGAGAGGGAAAAAAAAAATAGAGAAGTTATGCAAATATAGTGAGCCTACTAATAAAGATAATGAAATCTAATTTAAGTGTGCTAAATTGCAAACTTTTCCAGGGTGCACACCGTATCTTCTCTTTCCATTGAGCTGCTGGCTTTCGAACTTAAAGAAAGGAGGGGACGTTTTCTTGGTCATCCGCGCGTTAATTTAATAACTAGGACTCGACGAATGCAATGCTTTTTTGTTTCCCATATGATGAGTATTTGTAGTCTCTCTAATGCCATGTCCATTTTAATATAACTCTTAAATTAATTCATGCCAGTGTAACCCAATGGAGAAGACAACAATACATATATAGATAATTAGTTTATAACGGGGAAAAAAATAATCCGATACAGATAACCAGCACATAGACGAAGAAATGTTATAGACCCTCAATATTATATTTGGCATTGAACAGATTCCAAGAATCAAAGGAAAAGAGTTGAACAATCAACAGCAGGAGCAATCGTAGGTATCATCTCCTTTCCAATTTATGGTAAGTAACTGAAGTAAATCAAGTCAAAGATATATATATATTTATTTATTTGCTTTCCGTGCATAGAATCATAAAAATATAGGTGTTCTTCAAGTTGAAAGAACATTATTAGATTTACAGAATAGAATAGAAGAATTAAAGTCTACGGCCGCGCATCAACCTGTTGCATCAACAGTCATGGCAGAGTTGTAAACTCGGTCTCTCGCCTTCCTTGCCTGCAAAAGGAAATCGTATGTAAGAAAAAGGATGGATTTTGGAAGTATTCATGGAAAAAGGATAAGACAGGCAACTAAATTAGAGAGCAAGCTAATCGAACTTTCGAGGGTAAAGGTGCAAGGATACAACTCAATATCCAGCTTTTGGGAAGAATATCATATAAGATTTTCCTACATAGAAAACCATACACAGAGAAGCGGAATGTAACAGATGCCTAACTGCCAATTTTGCACTTGATTATTGTCCTCATTCAATAGTTACTGATTTGAATCACATGTACTTGTTTTTACTTATTGCACTGGTTTTTTATATTGACTGTACTAATGTGAAATTGATAATGGACACATGATTGTTGCTAATGGGAAGTTGCAGGGTGGGTCGGCAGAAATTACTCCTTTACTAGCACTCCTAAAGCTTGGAATCTATGCTTGCTCTAGACAAAACCAAGCACTTTACAAGCTTGCTCAAGCTAGTTTCACTCAATGGAATGATCAGACTGTTATCAACATTCTCCAAGCTGATAGTATGGGAGATATTAAAAGAGATCTTTTAAAGATATTTCAGAGATCACATCATATCGTCTAGAGCAATTTTGCATCTATGTATTCTATAAATTTAGGGGTTTTAGATAACTTTCATTGAAGTAATTAAGTGCAGTATGGAGAAGAACATTTGCATTCTTGATTTAAAGTTTCTTTCTCTATTTTCTCATGAGGAGTTAAGGGTGTATTTGGGGGTCTGGATTTGATAAGATGTTCCGTTTTATCTCTCCTTCAAGATTTAGCTGATTCTCCTTTTTCGGTCGTGGGCGTTCGGCGCCACACTGTGTTATATCTTTATGCTCTTAATTCCTCTATTTTTTTTAAATTATCAAAGCTCTAGTGCTTGTACAAGTTGATCCAGAACTTCTGTTGTGCACGTCAATGCAAGAATAAGAAACAATATGAAACAAGAAAATAAAAATGTGTTACAAATTGGCATGAAAAGTCCTAATTGTTTGTTGCTTATGTTGGTTACATAACATGAGTAAAGATGAGATTAAAAATTACTAATGTGGCTTCGACTTAATTTCACTTTTGAACCAAACCACAAAATTCCATAGTGTAAGCATGTGTTGCTTGCAAGAATAATGACCATATTTGAGTCACATAATAGAATAACATAATCTCATCCACACTTGGTACTTATCTTACAACTTTGAACAGTAGAAAAGTAAAACCGAAATCTTAGGTGGGCTATAAACTTAGGATGAAGCAGAATTTGTAAAAGCACAACTAATTTCTCAACTTAAAAAGATCCATTGCTCAGCACTTACTAAGAAAGACTGTAGTTTATCTATGTATGCATTTTTCAAACAGTAAATCAATAGCTTACTTCATTATCCCAGTCAGTGCGCAGGATGATGACCAGAAGCACCAGCACTTCAACAGTGAGTGCACAGATGATGCCCATCCAGAGTCCCTGGCAAGAAAAAAAAATAGAAACATAGATATTAATCAAGAAAAAAACGAGATATTAGATAATATTTGAAGCATTTAAAGACAAGGAAGAGAAAATTGAGGCATACCTTACCACCAACATGCAAGACAAACGCGAAGAGAATAGCGGAAGGTATACCAACAACATAGTAAGCTCCAAGATTAATGTACGAACATGTTTTCTGCCAACCACACCCTCTAGCAGCACCTAAAGGCGAAGATGTCCAGAAACCAGCTATTTGTCATAATTAATTTGCAGCTGAACTAAAAATTACAAATGTGAGAGATCCATAGTTGAAAACTTGACAAGATATTTGTTGGATCTAACTTAATTTGTCTTGCTGTCCTTTTAGACCCAAAATTTGACTTGTGTAGTAACTGATAGCATACATAAAACTGAGCTTGACTTGCACTCATTCAGGCCCAACTTAAGCTTGTGATTTATCAATTTGTAACAACATATTGTCTTGACTAAAAAATGGACATGCACTGTTTTCAGCGGCCGAAATATTTGTTGAAAACATGTCCATAATAGCTTGCGGAATTTTTTGTTGAGAATATGTCTACAATCGTTTTTTCAGCAGATAAAGGTCCAGTAAAGTCGAATTAAGACAAAATCCTATGTTCAACAAGTCAATTTCCTCGAGGAATTATTCTTAATATCAGGTAGAAAAAAAAGAGATAAGAATAACCAAATTTTAAATGAAAGGAAAAGTTTATCAACAGAGCAGTCTAATTATATGGGATAATTTCCAACCTATTTCTCTAGAAAGAAAATTAAAAAGTGTTGTCCTGGCTATCATGTGAGACTGCACACCAAGTCATATACCATAGCAAATAAAAAAATAAAATTGGGTTCTACTCTTTGTTTGCTCCTTAGGTTAATAGATTGACATCCCGAGTTTCCAAACCATAATTTGTAAAAATTCTTCCACAAACGAATCTAGTTAAGAATATATCATAAACATAGAATATTATTGACAATTCAGACCTGAAAGTGCACACTGAATCCCATCTAGGAAGTCAGAGGTTGCAAGAACTGGCATCATTCGTGATACATACTTCACCACCTCTTCTTCATTGCTGAACAAATATCCCCAGACATCACGTAACAAAATGGTGGCTAATGCTACAAGCAAACCTTCTGTGACGGTTATGATAAAAGTAGCTCGCACTGACTGACGTGCAGCTTGAGGTTGTCCGCCACCCAGTTCATTTGAAACTCTAATGCTGCAAGGGAGGAAACACAAGAAATATCATAGGAATGACATAAGATAGATAGTTTATACTCTGAAAGTATAATTGTTTGTCTAAACAGACCTGAGAGCACTGCTAAGACCAGTGGGAACCATATACACCATCCACATCGTACTGAGACTGGCGCAAAAAAATTAGCTATTAGACAAAAGGTTAAAAGTGAAGAGGGAAATTTCTATTGCATGATTGAAGGCTTGAAGCTAAGAGACAGTTGCCAAATATGCTCAACGAGCCACGTCACAAGCTATTACATGGACAAAGAAAACAGTTGAAAATTAAGACAAAGAAAACAATTGAAAATTCTTCACACTTTTTCTTCCTTTCTTTCTTTTTCCCCCTCTTTTATTTTCCAATAGGTTTTTTCATATATACGCTCCAAGTTGTACATATTTTTAATATGCCCCAAAATATTTATAATTCTCAACTTACCCTCCACATTGTTTAGTTCCTTCAATTTTAGGCTCTTTCATAATTGTTGTTTAAATTTTTATGGTAAATTATCTTTCCATCCTTATTTCAAAACGACCATTTGTTTTCTTTAAAGATGGTGGATACTGCTAAGCACTAAACCAAGCCACCTTTACAAAATGTCCCCAGGTGTCTATTTATTATGTAGGCATTGAAATTGATTTCATATATCTGATTAATTTGTTTATCAGATATTTTTAAATTAACCGGTTATTATTTATGGTACTGTTCATGGTATTTTGTCTTTTGAATACCTTTATAATCTTTACATTTTATTCTGTGAGTTTTTTTTATGGATAAATTATCAAGACACATCTAATCTAAAAGATTAAAAACTCCAGTAGTACAACGATAAAAAATATGGATAAATGCTTCTCCTTATCAGAGTGCAGAACAGTTTGTAAAAATGGTGGAGCATTTTCGAGCCATACCGCATAGTTTTCAAGTTCCTTACTCCGAGCCAGCACATGAGCACCTGTTCGACTAGAGCTGCTTGAAAATCTGATGCAGCAGAGTAGCAAATTTTAGATAATATTATCTAAGATCTTAGAAAGCATTGATTTCAATAAATTGCGAGAGATTTTGTCTTTTCTTAGTTTAGACTTCTTTTCTTCAAGTAGGAGAGATTTTAGATTTCTTTCCTTAGTTTAGAATTCTTTTTCTCTAAGGAAAAGCTTAGATTTCTTTTTCATCACCGAATATGTATGCCTATTTAAAGGTATCCATTGTACCAATTTTGATCAATGAAAATTATTATTAAAACCTAGAGATTTCTCTCTTTCAACTAGTGGATTCCAGTGTTTGTGCATTCGTAACACCTTGTGGATTTGGGAGTTTCTTCGCTCGTGAACTCAGACAAACCCATTGATGAATGTTTTGACGGCGTCGAACTATGAACTACTACTTTTGTTATGTCAAAATTCCGTTACTCGAGCTATATACAGGATCGTCGAATAGCATCCTTGGTGCGCCAAAAAATGGATTGTTGCTCCAAGACATTATGGATGTCTCTAAATATTGCTTCCGCATCTCCTTCAAAAATTACCTTCCCAAATCTAATATCCAGGGAAACCTTAACCGCTTCCCACAGTACTTGAAATTCAACATCCTTAACATTACCTCGTATCCAAACAATTTTTACAGAGTCACATAGAACTCGCCTGCATGATTCCTCACAATCATACCTACCCCCATCACTCACCTCTCTGAAAATATAGCTCCGTCAAATTCACCTTACAAATAATCTATAGATGGAGGGCATCTTAACGTTGGTACTAAAGTAGCCACCAAACTTGCATATGGTTCATGTGCATTCAGGAATAATAATTTGTATCCTTTCGCATGCATACAACCTCCTCCGCGCCTCGCACACGTCCTTGGTGTTTTATCTCATTCTGTTTCTCATGGAAGCCAACATATTGCAAAAGCCATCTCGAAGCTTTTCAGATCCAACCTCTCCTTTAGGTTACGCCATCAGTATATTATATTACTACTCTCCCCCTCCACGCCAGGTAACGGAATGCCTGAGTTGCACTCACTAGATGTGCAAAAGGGCAAAGAGATGCCACATTCTCGATAGATTCCTCAGTAAGAGTCTCAAGATTCGTTAGACCAACCATTCAATGGTTTTATTGTATAAGACCTTCAAATCTCATTTATTTTTATATAAGACCCCAAAATCTTGGTATTTCAAAATAAAACCCCCTCAATTCCTTTAAGTTGTTTCAAAAGGGCTCGATAAAATATTTTCATCGAAACTTTTACCTAAGCGGGTCATTTTCTCCCTTGATTGTGATTGTGGTCTACTCTCTCTCCCCCTCCCTCCCTCCCTCCCTCTCATAATTACTATTGCTCTGATGAAGAACCATGGTAGCAAATGAACGATTAAAATTGACCGATTTGACTGTCTAGTGCAAAGAGGGCATGATCCCTGATAGACATTTGTTTATATACGAAAGGAAGTTTACATATCTAAATATTTTAAAAGCAATGTTTACAACAATTTTTTTCATTTGAAATGCACAAGACAACATACGAAGATCACGAGTACAAATCTAATACTATTATTATATGTATTCTTAAAATGCCACCGAGAAGAGAAATGAATATATTAAATCTAATGGATAATTTTTTTCCAGAATGTCCTTCTATCTGTGCTATGCAGTGTTGTCTTAAACTTGTAACTTTTATCACAACTTACATTGTTTACAATTTTTCTTTTGTTAATTAGAGCATAAATATCAATCAGAACTTAAAAACTTCATAGTTTTCCATATTTTACACTTATATATACTCACTTGTTTTTGGCATCATCTATGTACTATGAAGTTTTTAAAATTTGCCCTTATCTTACGTGATGCAAACTTGAGAATTTTCTACTAAATTTTCTCATGTGGCACCCAAAAGCTAATTTTCAAAGTTTCTTAATGTTCGTTGAATTCACTATTGAACATATCATAATTCTACTTTTAACCTACTCCAATTATATCTGAAAGTAGAATTATGATGGGTTATCAATGAATTCAACATAAGATCTAAAAAGTGTTAACAAAAAGTATCAAATTCATGACAACAGCTTAGCTTAAGTCTTGCAGTGAAGATACCAATGACCTCACAAGTATATAAACACTATAAAAGAAAGAGAAGCAAGTTCATCAATAATGGCAAGCGTCAGATATCCATTTATAGTATTTGAATCTTTGACGTTGTTTGGTAAAATGTACAAAACTAAACCAGGGCTGGTCCTAGCCTAGTGTTAAGCTAAACTATTTCTATTTCGAGCCAAGGGGAGTTGGTTCAAAATAGAAACAGTTTAAAGCTCATTTTTTGGCCTAAGAAAAACTGGGCCAACTTTGGCACAATTTTTCTCAATTAGAATTGTTCTCAAAATTGGACTAGATTTGAACCCGATCTAATTTTGAGTGATTGCCAAATTGGCTCTTTGTGCTTAAAGAGCTCCTTGATCAATGCCACTTAGTTTACATATGAAAAGCCTGTCTATTTTGAGCTACCAAGCATCAGAAATCCATTTATATCTAGTCTTTGTATCTCTGTGCATGAGGAGCCCTCCCCACATTCAATTTTCATATGAAGAGCCTCTTGCTATTTTGAGCTAGCAAGAGTCAGATAGTCATTTTTATCTATTCTTTGGAGTTTGAATCTTTGTGCTTGAAGAGCTCCTTGAATGTCATTTCAGTTTCTTTGTTTTCTACTTCATTATTAAATCTAGTTTTCCACCTCTATAAGATACAAGACACCTAAACAATTGCAAAGAGGTCGTATCTATTTTTGGGGAAGGCTGCCAGTGACTATACACTATCGAATCATTTGAAGGTTTATTTTAATCTATCTCCGCCCTCTAAATACTTTTTACTGCATTTCTACTATAGATAATGGTCGCTTTCTTTTCGTTTTCAAATTTCCCCTCAATATTTTTGCTTTTCTATTTACTAGACTATGATTAGTGTTTGTTGCAGCTAGGAAGAGAGAAAAAGAGATTAGGGCTTTGGGTGCTTATTAATAATGTAATTAAGAAGGGTTTTTACATCAATATCACCTTTACTACTTTTATCAAAATTAATACTTACCACATTTTTTTTGTCAATACCACCTTTACTTGCTAACATATTTGCAATATCATACTTATTTGAGTTTTCAGTCTAAAAAATACTTATTTGAGTTTTCAGCCTAAAAAACACGAGAACTGATAAAAATATCCTAACCATAAACACAGGCAAAGCATGGGTCCAATTAATTATAAAAAACAAAGATTTTTTCAATATTAGTCCGCAAATCTTTCAGGTTTTGATATTAGACCCCAAAATCATCATATTTTGAAATTAGTCCCCAAAATTGATGTCCTTTTCAACCGACCGGAGAGGGTTATAGGGAGGCCGATTTGTGATCTTTTGCTCATTAACTAGGGTTTGGGGTGGTTTCTTGGATTGGAGGGGGGAAGGGAGGGAGGATTGAAGGGAGGGGAGGTGAGGTTAGGGTTTATGGGAGGATTGGGATTTTTTCCTTGGATTGGAGGGAGGGAGGAGGATTGAGGGGAGATGAATCTAGGGTTTGGGGATTAGGGTTTTGGGTATC
>NC_033799.1:13772340-13772681 GCF_001876935.1 Asparagus officinalis | reverse complement strand
CGATTTGAGGGACTAATTTCAAAATATGAAAGATTTGGAGAACTAATATAGAAAAAACCCTCAAGTTTATAAGTAATTAGGACACACGTGCAAATCATGTGCCTTAATTAGGGGGTAAAATGGTCAGTTCGCGTGGTTTTTAGGTTGAAACCTCAAATATGTGTGACATTGCAAAGAGTTAGCAAATAAAAGTGATATTGGCCATAAAGAACATCAAAGATGGTAAGTATCAAAGATGTCAAGTGTCAATTTTGATAAAAGTACGGGTAGTTCTCATGTAAAAACTCAATTGAGAACTAGGAAATATTTGAGTTTTATGGGGGGGGGGGGGGGGGGGGGTT
>NC_033799.1:13766633-13772330 GCF_001876935.1 Asparagus officinalis | reverse complement strand
GCCCAAAAATTCAATATTTTGAAATTAATCTACCAAATCTTCATTTTTTAGAATGAGTCCCCCAAATTATTAAATATTTTGAAATAGTCTCCCCAATCTTCATAATTTTAAATTAGTCCCCCAAATCTCTCAAGTGTTTTCTAAAATTAGTCCCTCTAGTTAGTACTAGGTTGAAAGATTTGGGGGACTAATTTCAAACAAACATATTTGGAGAACTAATTTCAAAAAATGAAGATTTGGACGACTAATAACAAAATATTTAAAGATTGGGGGGCTAATTTCAAAATATGAAGATTTCGGAAACTAATTTCAAAATATTGAAGATTAGGGGGACTAATGTGGGAAGCCCCCCTTCTTGTAGTTTTCTTTTGTGGCCATGATGTCCACTTCTTTTGGCAATTTCTCTATCCCTAATTTTTCCTTGAGTACCTAGGATTTTGTTGTTTATGACCCTTTAGTATCTCTTTTCTTCTGATGGTTAATGCAAGTTTTATCTTTTATCATAAGGGTACAAATAAAATGAGCATTTCATATACTTGTTATACTTAGCTTAGCAATGATTAATTTTTATTCTGACAACTACTAAGTTTACATAGGTCATTGATTTGAATGAATATGCAAAGGAAAGCTGGATATATATATATTTATACAATATGAAAAACTGAACGACAGCTGCATTTTCTTAGCATGACTAACATAGAAAACTGAAAAGTATTCATGTAGGTCTTTGCAAAAGTTCAGGATGAGATTTTCTTATTGTATAAGTTAACATGAATATTAAAGAAAATGCATATCCTCATATCTAATGCCTAACCATGAATATTAGAAGAAAATGCATATCCTAAAATCTAATGCCTAACCAGCAACTATCCCACAAATGGATAACGGATATGTTGAAAATGTTGAAAACTTCTAGAAAAGAAAAAAGTACTGAATGTAATTCATGAGCTACCAAATTTCTTTTGTTTTAAGGGATAAAAAAAAGAGAAAAAGTATTACAAAGTGATGCTCTTAAAAGAAAGTGTACTATATCAAAACAGTATTCATGAGTCCCATGTTGTGAAATTTCTTCATAGTACAATTATTTGCGGGCCAGCACAGTGTAGAGGTTACACACTTCCCCGTTTAAGTGTCCATCTTTTATTTGAATAATTTGGAAGAAATTTCATTTTGATGTAGCTTATACAAGGATCTCATATAGATTATTGATTTGAAATAATAATGCATTATGGAAAATGTAATATCATCTACAGTGAACTTTCTATAGATAAGCCAATTTCAAAACTTTCATGGAAAATAAATGGTGGAGAAACATTCTCCCAGGCGCTATTTTCTGAATAAATTTGAGTTTTTTGGGGGTTTCGATATTAGTCCCCTATTCATTTAACTATTTTGAAATCAGTCCCCCAAATCTTCATATTTTGAAATTAGTCCCCTAAATCTCTTAAGTGTTCTAAAATTAGTCCCTCTAGTTAGTACCAGGTTGAAATATTTTGGGGACTAATTACAAGACACTTAACATATTTGGGGGACTAATTTCAAATATGAAGATTTGGGGACAAATATCAAAGTACTTAAGATTTGGGGGCTAACTTCAAAATAAGAAGATTTTGGGAACTAATTTTAAAATATTGAAGATTTAGGGGACTAATATCGAAAAACCGCCTTTTTGTAGTCCTTTTTGTTTGAGGACCTAGGATTTTCTTGTTTATGACTCTTTAATATCTCTTTTCTTGCCATGGTTAGGGCAAGTTTTATCTTTCATCATAAGGGTACCAGCAAAATGAGGATTTCGTATACTTGTTATACTTAGCTTAGCAATGATTAAGTTTTATGCTGATAATGACTAAGCTTATATAGTTCATTGAAATGAATATGTGAGAAGCTTGATATATGTTTTATTTAATATGAAAAACTGAACGACGGTTGCATTTTCTTAGCATGGCTGACATAGAAAACTGAAAAAGATTCACGGATGTGTTTGCAAAAGTTCAGGATGAGAGTTTCTTGTTGTACAACTTCACATGAATGTGAGAAGGAAATGCATATTCTGACATCTAATGCCTAACCAGAAACCATTCAACAAATGTATAATGGACATGTTGAAAATGTTAATAGAAAAAAGTACTATTCACAATTCATGAGCTAATAAAATTTTGTTGTTATAATGGATAAAAAAAGAGAAAAGAAAATACTACAAATTGATGCTCTTAAGAGAAAGTGTCCTGTATCAAAACAATACCCATGAGTCCCATGTCGAGAACTTTCTTCATAGTAGAATTATTTGTGGACCAGTACAGGGTAAGATGGTTATGTACTTCCCCTCTTTAGTATCCATCTTTTATTTGTAATAATTTGGAAGAAATTTCATTCTTATGTGGCTTATACAAGGATCTTATATAGATTATTGATTTGCCACAATAATGCATTAAGGAAAATGCAATGTTGTCTAAAGTGAACTCTCTATAGACAAGCCAATTTCAAAAACTCATTTCTAAAGATCTAATTGATTATATACAAGTTTTTTTTGAGAAAATAACAAACAGAACTTATTTGCTGGAGCGGCTTTGTTTGCATGCTATTACTTCTTTCCATGTATCATCTCCCAGATGTACTTGACTTCCAGCTAGGATCCCCGATATTCTAGAAGGTTCAAATAAACTTATCTTTTATAAGCATAAGTCTGAGTATCTTCCATCAGTAATGGGATTAGGTTCCTTGAAATGCAATGCCTTGAAAAACAAAATCATGGATAGAGACTGCTAGAAGAAGTGCCTAACCTGATGGATAAGGTAGAAGTTTCTAGCTTTGGATTAGAAAGAAGACCAGATAGAAGAACCACCATCTCAAATGACCAATATTCCAAGCTGCATCAAATCACAAGAACGATCTCAATTAGCACACAAGTTTTTAGTACATAAAATAAAAGCAAACTCTTTGTTCATATTCCATAAGGTTTAATCTGTCTGAAAAGAAATTTGGGAAGTCTAGCCAGAGAGCTAGTCCAACCCCCTCAATGATGAAAAGCTTTTGGTTGTTTCCCAGAAAGCTTCCAACGTTAGCTACCAAATGGTTTATTTTAGAAGGATAATTTAATGCTCACCCCTTGTAGTCATATATCAATGCCATGCTTTAACATTTGTAAACTTGTTCAAGACAAGGAGTATCAGATGATCATATAGTCCAGCATTTTAGGCAACTTTTTCATGTTCCAATTAACATATAACTGCATATATTGTGCACATAAGTACCAAGCAAAAAAACTTTTCAGTCTAGGGAGATAGATGTCGTATGCTAGTTTTGAGAAGCACTGCATACGCTGATAGTGCAATATGGAGTTCAAGCACAACCCATACATGAATACACACGTATACTAGGCAAGGCATGTGGCAAAGGTTGTGAAGGTTCCCATTCAACTAATTCACATCATATGATAACACAATATAGTACCATAAATGTACCAAAGACACTATTTGAATCATAAAATTATATCATGCATATCTTGGTTCCCCTAGAAATATATTCACAATGCACCAACATATGTAAATAAATTAGGAACTCAAAGACTTCTGCATAACCCACTGTTATAATGGCAAGCTTCATTATGTATATGTTCTTAAATGTGTTTCTAGCTCCTAAGCTTCCAATATCTTAGCTCTGCAGCAACCAACTTCTCTGAGTATAGAAGAACAGAAACAGAAGGCAGAAGCAGCACCACTTTCCTCAAGGCCTAAATGAAGATTCTTACCAAGTCATAAATGCTGAAGGAATTGCAAGTTCTAGGAAGTTAAAGACGTGATGCAGTGCCTCTTTTGACACACCATTCCAAGTCTTCTTGCATGCCTGTGAGAACTGGAGATGAAGTGCCAACTGCAGTACATTGATCCAGTATGAAACAGAAATTGCTAATGCAGCACCTTTATTCCCAAGACCAGATCTATAAACTAGAATCCAACATGCAAATATGTGGAATAATGTTGTTATCCCGGAGCTTATTAACAGTGGAGAAACTATGTTTTGAGTTTGCAGAAACCTGACATGGCACTGAAGCAGGCCATAAGCAAAGAGGCCTGGAATCAACCAACGAGCATAGACTCCAGCTTCCAAAGATATTTCTGGATTTTGACCAACAGCCATGAGAATTTGGCTGGTGTAGGCCCAAATTAAAGCCAGAGGAATACTTACAAGGACAAGAACAACCATAGCCCTTTGCATATGTATACCCAGCAAATGATACTGTTTTGCACCGTAGGCCTGTCCACATAAGGTGTCCAATGCACTTCCCATTCCCAACTGGATGTGTAGGAGAAAACATTTCGTTAGGCGTACTAGAAAATGATAATAGCACGATACTTGTATATGAGGATGACCGGTGAACAGAAGTTACATTGTCATATGAATGTGTTCAAATTCTTGGAATGTACTAGAGCAATATCATGAATTTCTAGGAAAGCTAGAAAGAAATAACATTATATATATATATATAAGAAGTTACATTGTCATATGAATGTGTTCAAATTCTTGGAATGTACTAGAGCAATATCATGAATTTCTAGGAAAGCTAGAAAGAAATAATATTATATATATATATGTTCCAGCCTTTGAAAAAGAATGGAAAAATCAGAGATCTTGTATTGACTTCAGAGATCTTTAATACGGCCTGCCCCAGCACGACTTTCCCTCTACGTATTACGGATGTCATCATTGACAACACTACGTCGTTGAAAGAATGTCATACATGGATGGATTTTTCTGGCGTATAATCAAATCAGATTGCACACGGATGATGAAATGCATACGGCCATTCAGAACACCCCTGAGTGTGTTTTGTTTACACTGGTTATCCATTTGGTTTGTAAGATGCCGGTGCCTACATTTAACCACGAGGCAATTGACAAAGCATCTTTCAGCAGCACCTCCGGAGATCGTCGAATGCTACGTTGATGACCTGGTCGTTAAGACGTCCGTTGATAAAAGCGACCACTATTACGATCTGAAGACAATAATTCGAAGCTTATGAGAAACTCAATCCAGTTGAAAATAACCCGACTAAATCCTTCCTTGGAATGTCGCAGCGGCCAAATTTTCTTGGATCGTCTGCTCACCACAAACGGATATTCATATTGATCCTGCATTTTAGGCTGAAAGCAATACATGAGCTACAACCCCCGAGAAATCTTAAAGGAAACTCGGAGGGTTGCAATCGGCGATTGGCCATACATCGTCGGTTTATATTCAAATCTGCTCTGGATAAATGTCCAACCGCTTCTCTATAATCGGAAGAAAGGGCAGTGTCGTTCGCTTTACGGGAATGGAAGCATGCAAAAGGCTATTCGAAGATATTAGAAAATATCTGGCAATCCACCTATTCTCTCGTTGCACCCAAATCGGTTGTAGACCGTGTTTTGATTTATGCTTCAAAGCGACGAGCCATTCTGTTAAGTGGCATTACTTGCACAAAGACGGCGATAACCGGTCATGAGCCAAGCTGTGGTATATCATCTGAGGTCGTACATTGGTAGGCAGCTGAATCTCGTTTTTATCCAATATTGAGAAGGAATGGCCTCGCTTGGTTATTCGCCGATCAGAAAATCGACATTATTTAGTTGGACAGACAAAATCCCCCATGTCATTCCAAACTTGAATCTTCATCGAGTGTTCATGATCACCAGCGGCTTCCATGAATAATCTCTCTCT
>NC_033799.1:13747115-13765633 GCF_001876935.1 Asparagus officinalis | reverse complement strand
AGGACGATGCAGTTTTGACCCTGCAAAGATGAGGACGAGAGAGAGACAAACAATTGCGATTTTGCCCTAGGGTTTTTTTCTATCGGGTTCATCTCTCTCACAACAAGTCATAAGTGAAACAAGTTTGAGTTTTCCGCACTAAAACCGAACCCGGTTAGGGAAACAGCAGGAAAAAGGCCATATCAGCCTATTTTTCAAAGTTGAAAAATCGGTCGATATGACCGATATATCCTTGACATTTTCGACTTGAACTTGAAAAACGACATACGACTTGAAATAGTCCAAGTCGTGTCATTCGAGCCATCAAACCGACATATTGGCCGACATTTAAAACACTGGACTAAGGTGGACCACTCAGTCCCATATTACTGTAGCAATCCCATGACTTACATGAAAAGCGCCAAACGGACCATAATTGAAATAACTTATGCAAATTGTGGGGAAAGGCTTCTAATAGCAATTACAATAATTTGAGGTAATAATTTCAAAAGAACTTAAAAATTTTAATGATTTGGCGGACAAAGTTGTGAAGTAACTTTAAGTATTAGGAATCTGATAACAACTTCAATGATTTGAGAGACTAAGTTCAAACTATGATAGATTTAAGGGATAAATATTGAAAATACACTTACAAATATAAATATGCCAAAAAAGGGTTCATATCATGTGCATTTGCGCATCTAAAATTTCTAGTTTTGTGTACAATTTAAGGATTTGGACACCACAGTATTTGATCACTTGTTAATCTGAGCGGCATTGGGGTCGATTGATAGATCGAATGCATTGTGAAATCGGATTTTTTTTAATTCTTCTCTTTCTCCCTTTTTCACATCTAGCTCCCTAATAAAATCGTTGTAGGCATTTTTTTTTGCCATTTCATACATAGAAATCTATCAGGTAACTGAAAGAAATCTATGTACTTTATAGGAAATGTTTTTTCCATGTGCAACAGAGACCACTAATGCACCAGTTAAAAGAAATGATAAGTTTGTAGTTAAAATAGCACAAGGTGGACAGAGTAGGCCTAAGTGAAATTGGTTAGAAGCAATTTAGAAGATATGAGAGGGATTAACTTAATGAAGGAGATAGTACCTATCAGAACTGAATAGAATAATAGAATTCATGTAGCTGAGCATGGAATTTGAAATAAAGACTTTTGTTGTTGTATGAATAACTATGCAATATTGTAGTGCAGGATATCGGTGTATCTATTCCTCGTACAAAACAGGAATCAGTCCTTAACAAAACTAAATGAAAGAAAATTATTTATGTGGATGGCCACAAAATTTGGAACAGAGACTTCATTGCTGTTGTGCGAAGAATTTTGCAACGTTGCAAACATAAATATCACTTATCTATTTCACATATAAAACAAGAGATAGTCCTCAATAGAACTGAATGAAAGAATAAAATTCATGTAGATGACCCAAAAAATTGGAATAAAAACTTTGTTATCGTTGTATGAAGAATTTTTGAGGATATCTGCTAATCAGTTCCTCATATAAAACAGCTAGGAATGGCAAGCGGATTGGAAACTTTATGTGGTCAAGCCTATGGTGCACAACAATATCACAAACTTGGAATCTACATGTACAGAGCTATTTTCTCACTTATTCTAGTTTGCATCCCCATCTCTTTCCTATGGATCACAATGGAAAAGCTTCTATTATTCATCGGCCAAGACCCTCTTATCTCAATCGAAGCTGGAAAATTCACGTTATGGATGATCCCTGGCCTCTTTGCCTATGCCATTGCTCAACCTCTGATGAAATTCCTTCAGTCTCAAAGCTTAATTCTACCGATGCTTATAAGCTCAGTCACAACTCTGTGCATTCATATTCCCTTGTCTTGGTTTTTGGTGTTCAAATATGACTTGGGTATTGTTGGAGCTGCTTTATCTATAAGCATATCATATTTGCTGTATATGTTTATCCTTGGATCGTATATTATGTGCTCAGTTTCTTGTGAACCAACTCGGTCCAAACTCTCAAAGGGGGCATTTGGTGGGATTAATGGGTTTTTGGGAATAGCTTTTCCATCTGCGGTAATGATATGGTAATGTTATCCTTCTTTAGGTTATATGTTAATATTAATCATGTTTTCTTTATTTGAATCAGTTAATGCTGATAGTTCTTTTGTTTAATTGATCTTGTAGTCTTGAGTATTGGTCGTTTGAGCTGCTCATATTGATGTCTGGCCTCTTACCAAATCCAGACCTTGAAACTTCAGTGCTTTCGATATGGTAAGAAACAGTCACTTCTTAGAATTTGATATATTATTAAGATATAGTGTATGTTCCAGAAAATTCCTAAACTTTCGGGTTTTTGCACATAGGCCCCTAAATTTTCTAAATTAGAGAAATCTACCCATGACTTTTGTTTTCACTAAAATATGATGCCTCCCAGGTTGCTAGTTTAACTTGTCAATTTTTCACATAAGACATGCTTTAGACAATTTTGCCCTCATCTACAGATTAGGGTTGATAGATACTAATCAAGAGATATAGTTTTGGACCTTTTAACCTTCATGTTAACACCATTTATGACAATTCACAAGAGTTAATGGTAGTTTTCTCTAAGTTAGAAAGTTTGAGGGATTGTGCGAAACCACCCACAGTTGGGGGTTTTGTGAAATTTACCTTTAAGTTTATTTTTGACTTGAAGTTTTGAAATTAATAACAATTGAATCTGATAAGTTCTTATCGCTATTTGTGACCTGTTAGCATCCTTAAATTTAACTAGAATACCACACACACACGTGTATGTGTGTGTGTGTGTACACATGTGTGTGTGTATTTATTTCACATTACTTTCATTTTGTTATGCAGCCTTACTACTATCTCCTTAATCTACAGCATACCATACGGGCTCGGAGCTGCGGCAAGGTACTGAAAACTATAACGTGTATGTAAATTTTCATGTTTGTTCATGTATAAGAAGTGTATTAAATGTTTTATTCTGAAATCTATTAGCACAAGAGTATCTAATGAACTAGGAGCTGGAAACTCAAAAGGAGCTTGCTTAGCCGTTCGTGTTGTGATGTTTATTACAGTAATGGAGGCTGTTATAGTGAGCATAGCATTATTCTCTACAAGGTATGTGTTGGGTTATGCTTATAGCAGCGAGAAGGAGGTTGTTGATTATGTCAAGGCAATGGTCCCTCTCGTTTGTCTCTCGGTGTTCATGGATAGCCTACAAGGGGTTTTATCAGGTTAGATTTTATCTTCTTGTGTACTTAGGTTAATTATGAAACACACTGTTATGTATTAGTTATTGTAACACTGCTCTTGTTTGATTTCTTGGGCTTTTCTATTCACTTCAATTAATAATTTGACACTATAAGGAAAACAATTGTTAAAATGTTTAAGAAGCAAAGAAAACAGATAAAATGGCTGATTTATAGGTCCTATATTGATTTGAATTTCATGAGTTTTGCAGCTTAAATAGTGAAAATGATGTATTTTATGAAATCTTATTGCATCCCAGTTACTTCATTTAGACAAATGTTATTACTCCTATAGTTGTTATAGATTCTCTGCCATCAGCCATTAGTGCAGTTGATTCCTTGGCAAAATATACCATTGGGTAATTTTCTATTCATATGTGGCCTTAAGGCATCAGAAGCTTGAACCTTTTGGGTAAATTAGTTTTTCGGTAAAAATAATATATGTATTAAAAAATTTATTGTCATAACCAATAGAAAGCGACATTAGAATAATCATGCACAAGAAATTTACTATTCCTTATCTAAATAATTTGACTTACTTTCTTTTCTTTTTGTAGGGGTTGCAAGAGGATGTGGATGGCAACACTTGGGTGCATATGTCAATCTCAGTGCGTTCTATCTAGTAGGAATCCCAACTGCAATATTACTAGGTTTCAGATTTCATATGAGAGGAAAGGGACTTTGGATTGGTATACTCGTTGGATCTACAGTACAAACGATCCTTCTTTCATTATTAACTATTTTCACAAATTGGCAGCATCAGGTTTGTTCCTCCTCAGTTACCAAAATTTCTTATATCCAAATTTTTTATACTTTATGTATTTTCTGACTCTTTTTAGATTTAGTTTCTTTTTCAACAACTGAATCAAATATTAACATTCTCTCAGCTACTTTGAATCTTGACCGTAAACTTTGTTGTTGTGTCATTTTGAACATATTGTAAGCTTCAATTTTCTACATCATATATCTCAATTTTCTTTGGGTTTTTGATTTTTCTGTCAAAACGTCAAACTTATACTTATCGTGTTGATGTATACCC
This sequence comes from Asparagus officinalis, assembly GCF_001876935.1. Taxonomy (NCBI): domain Eukaryota; kingdom Viridiplantae; phylum Streptophyta; class Magnoliopsida; order Asparagales; family Asparagaceae; genus Asparagus; species Asparagus officinalis. Next base: position 13,761,369 of record NC_033799.1, on the reverse strand, counting down.
TTCAGTAAAAGGCATAGAAGGGCTATAAGTTTATAAAAGAAGGAAAGAAGGGAGAGACCCCTTAAGATTCTGATTATTAGATTCCGCTTTGTTTTTCCTTAAATTATATTAATCTCCAAATGTTCCTTTGATAGAAGACTAATCTTGATCTCAGAAAACATTACACTTTGTTTACCTTACATTATATTATTGGATAGCAATCATGTCAAGTTCTGATCATTCGCCCCTCGTGAGAAACTCAAACTTGCATGGTTTCCAACAACTTTTTTACATTTTTTTTTTCTTTTTGAAAATGTAGATCAGTTGCCTCAAATAGCTAGTAAAAACATTTTTTTCTGTGTAATCTGACCGTAGACTTTTTTTTATTGTATCATTGCATATGTATTAAACGCCAAATTTATATTAGTATATACCATGTCCCAATTTTCTTTTGCTATATGTCCCACTTCTTTGTTTATATTAAAGTTGGTAGATATATTACAAGGAACTTGAAAAAGTAGTAAAAGGTGGAAAATACGTTTATTTAATAAACAAGAAAAGAACTAAATGTATATGATTTTGATTATTCTATTCATCTACAAATTGACTTGTGGACTGATGTATTTTGCAGGCAAAAAAGGCGAGAGAACTAATTACTAAGGAAAGTTCAGAGAACTCTACAATAGAAAGCTTACTGAAGTGAAGGTATACGTACCATATTGGTGCACTCTGAGGATGAGTTTCTTGCTTGTAAAATGCGAGCAGTGCAAGCGGCAATTTTGGCAAGCTTGTGTTTGTGTTGAAATTGTAAAAACACAATGATCATGTAATCATAGTGTATTAGTTTTGAGTAGAGTATGAGAGGCTATCATGATTTTTTATGTTCTTTCTGAAAACTATCATAAACTTGTAATTATTGAAAACTATCAAGAAACTTCCTGTTGTCAAATAACATTGCAGTCCAATTTTAGCTCTTTTGAGTTTGTTAAGAATGCCACCCTTGTCCCTTTTTTTTTGGGGAAAGTGAAGAGCGCCTTTTGGGGGAAAAAGTTGATTAGGGACTTATTGTTGTATATGCATTTTCTTAGTGAAGCAGGTAGGGAGCTGTTGAATTTTCAAAAAGAATCTTGTGTTGATGTGTCACTCATAATGGAATCTGTTCTTCTTTCTTCCATTATGATTATTTCTATTATGATCATAATATACAAAAAATTTGGTCCTAATAACCACGAGGCCTTGAAATATTTCACGTTACAGGTTTCTTTAATGATTGAAGTACAGGCTGTTATTCTATTTCTTGATGGTTTGTTGGTAGGTTAATTTCTATTAAAAAGTCAATGATTTTGGTGGGATTTTATTTTTCCTTTTAGTGTGTGCATGAATCTTTCTTCTTTCGAGAAACGAGAGGGGGAATTCAGCAAAAGTTGTCAAGGAGTAATTACTTGGAAGAAACAGTCAGAAAGAAAGTTAGAAATCTCATGGAACTAACTTGTATGAAAGGTCAATAGTTCGATTTAGTGATTCATATTTGGTTATCAATCAATTGGAAGTTTAAATGAGAAATAGACGATGATACAATTGCTATTATGCATTAGTTCAAGATTTCTAATTAAGTTCATTATTATTATTATTATTATTATTTGACGTAACTCTTTCTCATACTTTTGCAATTATACTATCCTCGTTTTTTTTAAGTTTCATCTAATTTTGAGGTCAATACAGGTTCGTTTTCATTGGAAACTTAGCCAGCTACTCTTCCACTGACTACTGTTAGTTGCTCCCAAGATTGTTGTCATAGGATAAAATAAAATAAACCTCACATATTTTACATAACGTTTTTTTCCTTCACTTGTATACATCCTTAATCTTTAGCAATTTTCAAATTATCTTTCAATCAGCATATTATTTTTCATATACACACAAAATGTTTTTCTTTTTCACTTGTATAGTTGACCCACTTTTAGCACAAACCGCAATTAATACTTTTCAACGTACAGAAAGTTATTGAAAAATAACCATATAATTCAATATTCAAAACACAACCTAGTGACCTACTCCCTTAGAAAACAGAAGTATAAAAAGTTTCCATTTGGTAAAAAACAGCTTCACTGGCATCATCACTTATTAATTTACCAATAAAATACATGCAGTCCAAAGCAACTACTTAAATTATTAACAACCCATTGTGTGTTTGTTTGTTCAACTATTTAAGCCCTTTGCACAAAGAATTCAAAAGGCTGATCATTTGCAAAGGCTCAGAGAAAACATGGGCTATGAAAGAAAGCTAATGAGAAACGTTAGCAGAGTTGAACCTCAAAAGCTAGGACTAGCTTTCGTTGTAGCATGCTTTGTTTTCTCGATGGCCTTTGTCTCTGTCACAAAGCTTGGTAAATTTACAATTCCAATTTAGTTTTCATTTTTTGGATTAATGTTTTAAATAAAATTTATATGTTCTTCACTTTTGCAGTGGGACTTCGGTTGATGAACCCAATTCAGGCCATTATAGTAGCTAAAGACTCTGGCAATCCCCAGTTATCAGGTATTTTAAGATAACCTGTATCGAGAATTGGAGGGAAAAAAATATTTCTCTTCTTATCGACTGATTGATAGAATTAAGGAAGATAAATATTGTATGTATTAACATACAATATATTTATTTATTTATTTCAATTTTTTTGAGAAAAGGATGGAAGCGAAATCCGAGGACAGGTATGTTTGATGAGCTGAAATAAGAAAAGCCTAAATATACGTTATGATTCTATACCTTGGAGGACTACTTGTTTTTATGGAGATATATAGATCCTTGGATTTTTCTTCCAAGTTTAACCAGTGAAGTTTTGGGACAATCACGACGATAGAAAATAAAGACTTTTGCTGTTTATATGCTAGTGAAACTTGATATTGCTATATGTAGAAATATAATACTACTGCTATGGAGTTGTTAAGTAGGTATCATGTGTTTTGATCCTAAGTTGACTATGCTAATATCAAGCATCTTCTTCAACCTACAGAGAGCAAATTGAAAATCGATTTGAAGGTCCAAAACAATTCTCTGACTCAATCTGAATCTTCAAATCAACAACTTGAAGATATCAAAGATTTCAAGCAACCTGGTAATCCTGAATACCTCTCATAGTAAAGTCTTCATGGGTTTTATTTTGTCTTGCATAATTGGATGATCATTTGGAATTAATGAAACTGAGATAAACCATACAGAGAGAAAATCGAATATCGATTTGAAGGTCCAGAACAATTCTCTGACTCAATCTAATTCCTCAAATCAACCACTTGAAGGTACCAAAGACTTCAAGCAACCAGGTGATCCCGAAAAACTACTCACAGTAAATACTTAAATGGGTTTAATTCTCTTGCATAATTGGATAATCATTTGGAAAGAATGAAACTGAGATAAACTATATATTCGATTTGATTCATATGTCTGACTTTTGCCATAGTAAGGATGAAATTTTGTCCTTAAAATTAAATCAGAATCTGACTTAGAAATGTGTCTGAATTGTGGTTATTGTCAATATAGCTTGATCTATACTCTTGACATGTCAACAATAACACTAATTCAATCAGTTATGTTTGAAATAAAAGTCATCATGAGCATAATTCTCTTACATTTGCAGTTATTTTGTTATGGTACAAGATTACATTTTTTTCTATAAAATCCAGATTCACTTGATATTCAAGCCCTTCATATACATGTCTATGAATTGAATAAACCTACTTTACTTAAGCCCTTATCATTGTTTCAGATGAAATAAATCTGCAAGAGATATCAAAACCATTATGTGATTTCTCCGATAAAAGATCAGATGTCTGCGAGATACAAGACCAAGTTATAGTCCATGGAAATTCTTCATCTGTCTACATCATGAATCCAAAACTACAAGAGTCATATACAATCAAACCCCACGCTCGCAAATTTGATTCGACGGCAATGCGTCGAATAACAAATATATCAGTGAAAGCTCTCTCAAACTATGATGACCCCTTCAAGTGTGAAGTCAATCACTCTATCCCTGCAATAATATTTTCCACTGGGGGGTTTACTGGAAATATGTTTCATGAGTTCACCGATGTGATCGTGCCTCTCTTCATTACTTCAAGAAAATACCATGGAGAGGTTCAATTTCTTATAAGCGAGACTCGCCCATGGTTCTTTATCAAGTATAAGCCATACTTAAAAGCTCTATCTCACTATGAAATCATCGATTTCAACAAGGAGGAAAGAGTACATTGCTATCCTAATGCTGTTATTGGGCTCAAAAGTCATAAAGAAATGAGCATTGACCCGTTAAGATCCCCTAATGGGTATTCTATGGTTGATTTCGCTCAAACAATGAGGAAAGCTTACTCTTTAAAAAGAAAAAGTGCGATAAAGCTAAAAAATAGTCAATCTAAGAAGCCCAGGCTTCTTATCATAGCAAGAAAAAGGACAAGATCATTCAAAAACATTGATGAGATTGTACTAATGGCAAAAGGGTTAGGGTATGAAGTAGTTGTTTCTGAAGCAGACGTTGGGCTCGAAAAATTTTCAAGAATTGTAAACACGTGCGATGTGATTATGGGAGTGCATGGAGCAGGGCTCACAAATATAGTTTTTCTTCCGATGAATGCGATAGTTATACAAATTGTTCCTTTGGGAGGATTGGAGGGAATTGCTAAGCTTGATTTTGGAACACCAGCATTAGATATGAAGCTTAATTATTTACAGTACAGTATAACTGAGGAGGAGAGTACACTTACAGAAATGTATCCTAGAGATCATGCAGTGTTCAAAGATCTCGGTTCTATTCAGAGACAAGGGTGGATGGCTATAAGGAAGATATATTTGGATCAGCAAAATGTGAGTCTTGATGTTAACAGGTTTAAGGGGTATTTGGAACAAGCACTTCAGTTTCTTCACCAGTAAGAGAATATTGATTGATTTTTTATTTTGGGTTTTTTTTGCCCTGATAGAATTGATATTTGTTTTGTATAGATTATGAGAGGAATTGATTCTTATTGAGTATACATTTTTTTGACATGTACATTTATCTCTGTTCTCTATGAATGAAACATACAATACTCTCTGTCGTTTAGTTGCATTAGTATCATGATATGTTGGTATTAGACATTCCATAGGAACAAATAACTGATACACGCAATGTGTTTGAATAGAAAAGCTCAAGATTGTGATGCACTAATACCTGATATATTGATAAACATATTAAAGCCAATTCTCTTAAATGGTATGAGTTCAGTTCAGTTCAGAAAGAAGCAATCATCAGAATTTGATTGTCTTTTTATGATTCCTTGGTAGCTAATTGAGACAAATTAAGTGCTCTCCAAACCTTATGCTACACCTCATTAACTTTAAAACTATTATCATAAACTGATTTTATTTCGAATAAGTCTAAGTTTTGATGTGAAAAGTATGCAAGGAGTGACGAAAGCAAACCTAAAAGAGCCTGTGCAATGTTTCTCCCTCTATATTCCTGAAAACTAAGTGCCTTCTGATCTCTTGATACGAAATAATAGATTTTGATAGAGATAATCAAGTACATTGCTTTACTCGTGCAATTGTGCTTGTCTAAAGTTGCAGAAGTGCAAAATTTTTAGTGCAATGGCAGAAGTTCTGATTTTGCTGCGAAACTTTTATTTGCCTTACGAATATGTTAAAGCATTCTTTTCCTTATCTTCTTTGCAAAGAAATTCAATTGTGCATACTTTTTTGTACCATTTCTCTTTCATAATTTTGAACTCAAAATCATGTTTCTAGCAATAACAAATTGATAATAGTTTCTTTTAACCCTTTATTTTCTGAGAAAAAACATTGTTAGCCCAATTAAATATGAGGCAGGTTACCTAAGCATGTGAAAAACTCATTATTTTTTGAGATGACGACACTAGAAGTTGTTGAACCAGATATAGTGTCACAACTAAACAAGGCCATTGTGCTACACTGTCATGAGGTGTGACCACTTTGATATAAAATGCATAAGATGATTAATTTAAGAGTCTCCATCTAATAACTCAGAGTGACTGAATCAAGACAAAATCATGAAAATGGCATTGAATTGAAATTGGATCCTTACCTTCAATTTCTATTTTGACAGTAGAGAGACTATTTTTTGAACCACAACATCCTGTTATTCTAGAAATGTTAATTTTCATTCTATATATAACTATAATTATATTCTTTGTAAATTGTATTAGTTCTTACTTTTCACTCCACTAAATAATAAATGTTTTTAATTGAATAAATAGTTCTCCTTACTGTCTATCCCAAGTAGTGAGGATCTGAATCTGTTAGGTAGGGCTCCTGTAATTCAAAGTGCGCATGTCATTTAAAATGTCTAAACATAAGTAGAAAAATCAAAAACAGTTTCCACATTTTGCATTAAATTCTTGGCAAATGGAGAAATTGAAGTACAAACTGGACCACGAGGAAGCAACATCCCTTAAAATTTTAGTGGTTGTTGAAGATTTGTCATTTTCGTTAAGGAGTTGTTGAAGGCCTTTGATTTTTCCATAGGAGTGTACCTGAGCAAATAGTTGTAATTTGCTTAAGTACAGCGGAGAACTCCCTAAAATCCTATGGTGAGGGTACTCTACAGAAAATAGTAGGCAGTAAGGAGACCACAACAGTACAATACAAATTTTAAAGTTGGTGATTGAATTGATACAGTAGTATTATTGAACTGATACAACGTTAGTAGTATACCGATATAATATCCTGAATGTATTAGTTTAGAATTGATACATGTGTTAGGATCTCCAGCCTCCATTTATGATTTTCTTCCCAAAATTTGAAAAAAAATTACTAATGAAACTTAGGCACATGCCAATTAGTAGAAATCTGCCACATATATATACCATCATGCATGAGAGAGATTATAGACAAAATCTCACTCTAGCTGGACACCATGTATTCCATGTGCCCAATACAAATAAAAGCAACAACTAAGAAAAGAACCTGAGTTGGGACACATACACGTTCCCATGTTTGAATGTAGTAGTAGTCTTAGAGTCGTGTAATCAAAGACACTTCAAATTTAATTAGATATCCACTACCAAAATCATCTTAATTATGTTATTAAATTGTGTGTTCTTGACAACTCATACACTGAGTTTCATGTGACAATCCTACACCCCTCAAAATTTCAGTAAGAGATTCTGTATTCATTCTCTTTAATTTCCAGTAATTGAGGACAAGTAATAAAACTTTAGCAAGTGTTAAATACTCGAGGGTCTACCTATATTAAGAGCATTGTTATTGGAGATTCAGATCCTTATAATGCAGCCAAATTGGAGATATCACCTCTTTAATCATAACCGTCAGCGATCTAATAATCAATTACGATTTGTTTTTAGGAAAAATATGAGTAGTAAAATTCATGTGGACTACCATGTTAGTTATACAAATGAATCAACCATATAGCTGTTTAGATATTATCTATGTTTATGATTAAACCTAATTTTTGCAACCATACTTTTCTAATGAACTATGACTTTCTACCATAAAGTAAGAAAATAGAAAGCTAGTAACTATTAGGTATATATGGTCAACTCTGTAATGACATGAACTAGCAAATCAATTCTGAAGAACATGCATACTTCTCATTATTAAAGAACTCAAAATTCCATCAATTATTCTCATATAAGTTGAAGTTTTTTAATTATCCACTGTCTGAGAAGAATCTTGGTTTTGTCTAGTAGTAAGTGCATGTTGGCACGTCCCTTAATCAACATAGCTAATAAAATACTCCAACAACCGTGTTGTAGTTACATGTGGATAAATTAGAGAAAATACCCTGAACTTTAGAAAAGGTTTTGCATAAACCCCTAATCTCTATAAACTATAGAAAGTCTACATTTACAGTAAGTGTTACCCTTGTCTGCTAAATATACTTATGATATTATTCTCTCTATAAAAGTAGGTAAGAAGTGAAAATGATAGTTCACACATTTTACTCTATACCCGTACTAATGTCGTCTGTAAGAATTTCCAATAACACACGGGGGGTTTTAGTATAATTTTAAAAGCTCAGGGGATTTCCTATGATCTACTACGTTTAAGGGATTTTTGTGCAAAACTTTCTTGTGAAGCTTACCGTTCAGAGTTCCTTAGATTAATTGCGCTGATGTTCCAAGGAGCAGTTGGAATCGTATTAGGGCCTGGACTGGACTTTAGCAGAGAAGCTTAAATTCTTCACCATCTTCTTCCTAGAATGGGCCAACACATGGCTGCTTCCAAAAGGAGGAGACTTTGTGCTGTTGATATGCTAACCACTTCTAGACTTAAACCACTAAAAGAGGAGTACAACAGCTGGCCCTGTCTATAATAATTCACCTTATAGTATGAAAATTTGGCTAGCAAGTGGTATATATTTTCTTTATAGCTTATTAAACTATCTTACCTCAGCCAATTCCATATTGGCTTAAATTGCATTATTATTTTTTGCAGATTTAATTAATGTTAATACGGTTTACATACATATACCAAGATAGGCAAGTACCAACCAACCGGTTGAAAGCTTCAACTCGTAGTTGCTTATTTTAGAGATCAGAGATCTAGGACTCAAGAAGAAGTTACATAGCGACTCAATTGAGTCTACCGAGTTCTTCGATCAGGGGGAAAATATTTTATATTTTAACTACATATATTATACTTGTAATTAGGTGGAGTGAGGGTGATGTTTCTCCTTACATAATCAGCAATTCAAAAGAGTTCAAATAAATATCATCAATTCACGCCAAATGCATCATCATATTTAACATGTTTAGCTCAGTTATTTAAATGCATATAGTTCTAATTTAGACAAGCATATTTAACATATATCTCATTGTTTCTATCCTTTTGGCTAATCACTCTCTTAGCTTTTTTAAACAATCTATTTATTTGCCAAGGGAAACAGATTAGCATAACATATCATATCGCGAAACATTGTTTAACATCGTAAGTATGAATAATACATGCTTGTGCAATCAAGAATGCAAGTAATTACCTTAAAATTAGGGTATACGGTCCATGCTTAGCGATCGAAAAGCTCCTACCATGTGATGACATATGTTAAGTTTGGGCATTAGGTCATCTTATTATTCCCTATCAAGAAAAAGAAGTATTAGGGTTGTTGAGCTTTCACAATTATATATAACTGAGCAGTAGTAGGTATAAAGTTTATAATACTATGCATAAGCTACATGATTCAAGTTGTGACACGAAGTGAATTCACAAAGAAGACAATAGATATCATGACAAGAGAAGGTACAAAGGGTGCCAAAACTACAAATAGTCAACTAAAGGGAGCTTATATCCCGACCACTCTCCTATAGAAAAATGCAACACACCCCATCATGCATGGGCATCAATAAAACATGGCTAGCTTCTTGTATTTCTTCATATAAACGCTCTCATATTGTTTGAGTTATCTCTTCCTCATTCTCTTCATGAAGACAATTCAGTAGAGTTTCATCTATATCTTGCCTCCAAATCTAAATATGCGGTTCGATCCAAAGTTTGTTAAGAGTTTTAAGAGCTTCACCCCCGTTGAAAACCGAAGATTTGGATTAGGGATTCTTGCGGCGCTCGTGCTCTCAGTCACTTATCTCTCACCATCGGCATTCTACTCATTTCCGTTGTACGATGGTAAGTTCATATTTGAAATATATAGTAGTTCATGTGATAGGAGCTTTGTTTTCGTATAATCCTAATTATTTGGGTTTCTTTTTTTTGCAGTAAATTCACATTCATCGTCGATGAATGCAGCTCCTACAAGTCAAATGACACCTGAATCAATGACTATGAGCAATGTAAATCAATCAACCAATGCTTCTGATACTACGAAAAGAGATCATAATGGTACTCAATTGCTTTTAGGTAAGTCAATATATTTGAAGTCATTTGGTTTTTGTCCATGATTTAGTTATCCTGAACTTGTTTACTTGTTGCGGGGAAACTTACAGATTCAAAGGATGGTGATCAATTGAAAATTCTTCCTGATATCATGGTGTCAAATAATTCTCTTAATTTGACTCGGGAACAGGTTGCAAGCAATTCAAAACTGTTATCAGGTAATTTTTCGCAAAACTTACCAGCAAAAAAGTATCAAACATATAAAATCGCTTCATTTGCAAATTGAGAATTTGTTCTTGTTACAGGGAATAGTACAGCCTCAGATGAGAAATTTACCAAACACAACGATCTCAAAATCTCTAAATTGAAAATGGAGGGAAATTCATCGCTTTCGATGAGTTCTTCTACTTCAAGCAAAACTACTAATACAACTCAGATACTACTTCCAAGCAATTCAAATTCAAAATCAGGTAATCCTCTGTCAATTTGATACACTGAGCATTGAAACTATCTGCATTGTGAACTAAAATGTTGCTAATGCTACAAATTTACTATACACAGTTACAGAGGACACAAAACCATTATGCGATTTGTCGAACAGAAGATCAAACGTCTGTGATATGTATGGCGACATCAGAATCCACGGGAAGTCATCTTCCATAGTTTTCGTGAAACAAACGTCGCAAAGTAATGAAACATACAAAATCAAACCCTACACTCGCAAAACTGACCCCTCAGCAACAGCTCGAGTCACTGAACTAACCGTCAGAGCATCCAACGAGAACGAAACTCCTCATTATTGCACTCTCTACCAAGATATCCCTGCAGTAGTGTTCTCAGTCGCAGGATACACCGGAAACTTCTTCCACGACTTCACTGACATCTGGGTCCCACTTTTCTTGACATCCTACCAGTTCCAGGGGAAAGTCCAGTTCCTGGTTTCCAATTACCGTTCCTGGTGGATGAACAAATATCGTCCTATAGTCACGGGTTTATCGAAATACGAACCGATTGATCTTGACCATGACGATCGAGTCCAGTGCTTTCAGCGTGTAATCGTAGGCCTCAACACCCACGCTGACCTAAAAATCGACCCATGGAGATCGCCGGGTAATTATTCGATGCTGGATTTTAGGAAATTCCTTCGAAAAGCGTACTCACTTCCGCGAGAAAGTCCACTTACGCGAAACAAGAAGAAGAAGCCGAGGCTTTTAGTCATATCAAGAAGCCGGACACGAAAATTCACTAATCTCAAAGAGATCATAAAAATGTCAGAGAAGCTAGGCTTCGAGGTGGTGGTGGGCGAGGCGGAGCAGAACGTGGCGCGCTTCGCGCGCTTGGTGAACACGTGCGACGTCCTGATGGGCGTGCACGGCGCGGGCTTAACAAACTCCTTGTTCTTGCCTACAAACGCCGTGTTCATCCAAATTGTTCCCTGGGGGGAATTGGAGTGGATAGCAAAGACTTTTTTTAGGGAGCCGGCTAAAGGAATGGGGCTGAAGTATTTAGAGTATAAGATTGGGTTAGAGGAGAGCACACTTGTAGAGTTGTATCCTAGAGATAGCCCTTGGTTGAGTGATCCTTTGAGCTTGGCTGGCAAGCATGGATGGGCTTATGTCTCAGAGATATATCTTAGGAAACAGAATGTGAAGCTTGATGTTAAGAGGTTCAGGCCTGTTTTGGTCAAGGCATATGAGCTTCTTCATGAAAACTAGGAACATGAAGCATGTATACTTTTTTTCTTTTTTTTCTTTTTTCTTTTTTATTTTTGGGAAATTGGATGGTTATTTTGTGGTGGTATATATAGATGGATATCCACATTGCCATAATCGTGTAGTCAACTAGACATTAATGAAGAGCTCTCTTCTGCATTTGTAATCATGTCTTATTGAGTACATGATTGTAATTTGTGATGAACAAGAAGTGAGGAATGATGCAAGTTGAGGGAGATATAGTGTTAACTAAATTACAAATGAATCATAACAATCTAGATATTATGGAATAATTGTAATTAGGTTGTTTATAACTCTAAACAGAATCAAAACAAGTCACAAGACCATGACTAGCGTTGTTTTTTTCAGGATTTTGTGGAGAAATGATGTAAATGATTCAATATTTAAAGCTATCTTTATTAGGTAATGCTCAACACTTTCGCAGCTGTTATCAGTAGTTAAGCCTGGATGTAGGAAGTCAAATTCAAATCTGTACTAATTTCCTAATTAATTATCCGTCACTTTTCCATTCCCAAAATTTTCTCAAAATTTTCTAAAATCTGCAAACAATAAAATGTACTTTTCCATTCCCACTTTTGTCTTGTTTTTTTTTTCTCGTTTTTTCTTTTATTAAACGAGCTTGTAGAATCAGGCATACAGTCCAGCAGTTGCACTTAATGAGCTCCTTATACTTTTATTCCTTGGTCAATTTCTTGTGATACAAAAAAATATTACATATAGCAGCACCAACCAATCTGATTTAAATAATTTTTTGCACTAACGTGGAGAACTTTTTAATCATATTATCCAGCATCTACTGTACGATTAATAGTTTATGTTCAGTGAAAAATAGCATGAGCAAGCATCGATATTGGTACATAAACTCTTCAATAGTTTGAAATTAGTTCGTCATACAATTGAAAGAAGTACCGTTAGGTCCTTCAAAATTTTGCTAGCTCTTTCAAATTGAGCTCTGTTCATTTCGTCACAAAATTGAAAGTACCGTTAACTTTTTGGAAAGTGTTTCCAATTATACCCCTCCCTATTTATTTTAAAACTACTTTTTTAGACGAATATATACATCCATTTAAAATAAAGTCCCCTTGGTCAAAAACAACACAAACAAACTTCCTTGTTGCTTCTGTCTCAATGATTGAGCTAGCGAGCAGGTGAGGGTTAAGGTTGTCACTTATGTGGGGCGGCTACAAGTCCACTTCTACCTCAATAAATTATAATTACTACATTATGATTAATCATGAAAATAAAAAAATAAGCATGTATTAGCAAATAAATAAATAATACATGTTTTAGATGCAAAGGGGAAAAGGGGAAAGAAAACCATTAGGCAGCCTAAATGCTTGGCTGGATCCTGTGGGTCTGACTTGTATAACCCCAAACGTTTGTTTTGTTAGTGCGTTTGAAATCATACTTTTTTTTCTTCGTACCCATATTTGGACATGAGTTTCTTTTAACCCCATTGGACATTAAAATTACAACTAAAAAAAGGTAAATTTCATAAAACCGCCTTAAGATTGAGTTTTTTTAGATGACCACGCTAACTTTCAAAAGGTCATAACACCCTCCTTAGGCTTTGGGATTCTCAAAAAATCTTCTTCAACTTTTAACGTTTTTAAAGAAACCTCCCTAACAGCGTTAACCTTAATTTTCACATGGTGGGAAAATTATGCAGGGAAATATTTCTGTTCTGGTGAAAATTCATGCGGTTCACAATTTTTAGAGGGCTTTTTTGGTAAGTGTGGAAAGTTGAAAGGGGTTTCTGAGAAACCGAAAACTTAAGGGGGGTTTTATGACATTTTGCAAGTTAAGGGGCGTTATCTAAAAAAGTCCCAAAGTTAGGGCTGTTTTGTGAAATCTTTCCCTTATATATTTCATGTTGGACTTTTTACTTTACACTATATCCCATAGAACAACAAAATTCCTCAAAATACTAACGTTTGGGGAACATTAATATATAAGTTAATTATGATGCATTTAAAATGGATTTAGTATTTTTTTGGTAATATTCATATACAATATGTTCAATATTATGATACGCATGCTTTTGGAAATTTTCATAATTATTAAAAAGGTATATGGGTCTAAACGAAATCAATTTTCAAACTTTGGGTACTCATGGCCGACTCCCCAAAGAACAATCTTTCCTTCGCGTATACTAGTTCTCAACATGTCACATAGAAAAAAAAAATTCTCAGTTTGGTTGTTAATATGTCCACGTTACAGAAACTATAATTAACCCAATTATTTATTTATTGTTATTATTACTTTTGGCACGTTATTGCATGTCTTGATTCTTGACAATAGCTAGCTGCGAAGTTTTTCTCATGCAATGGGAGTTGGTGATCCAATTAGTTATTAAGGCTACAACATGGGTTTGGTGCAAATTGATCTCAAATCAAGAGAAATCATCTCTTAATACCTAATCTCATAATGATCCTTGATAAATTAGTCCCATACTTGAATGAGGGAAAGACATGACTGTTATAGGGTAATGGGTTTGAACTTTAAAAAAAACTGATGTGGGAAAAAAAAAGGCTACATGTTATGACTTTTCTTGGATACCCCACTTTAGTTGTCAATTATACATATTGCTTTCACTAGCTAGGATGGAGTTCCTTGAAAGACTAACAACTAATACGGTGATTTTGATAGGGCTGTCCAAAAAGCCTGCGATTCGGGCCCGGCCCGGCCCGGTCCA
>NC_033799.1:13733594-13746434 GCF_001876935.1 Asparagus officinalis | reverse complement strand
CGTTGGGCAGAATTGACCGGGCCGGGCTGGTCCGGTCAAAATCCTATTTTTGGCCGGGCCAGGCTGCTCCGGTCGAAATCCTATTTTTGGCCGGGCCGGGCATAACGGCCAAAAATGGGATTTTGACCGTTTGTCCCTAAAAACGGTAAAAAACAGCTAGAATATGAGGGTTTTTTGGTTATTTGCCTAGGAGGTTGCCTCTATAAACAGAGTGAAGTTTTCACTTCTTCTCCTCACACCAAGAAACCAAGAAATGAGGTGTTAATATATCCTATTTATGTGAATACTACCGTTGTTGCCCCACGTGTTTTTAACATGATTTTATAATTATTTCCATAATTTTATAGTTCAAGATTTACGATCAATAATTTAGCTTTTTGCGTTCACCAAAAAATATGTTAACTGATGAATATTAATTATCCCTTGCAAATATTGAGAATATTGGCCTAGGTAAAAGAGGTTAAAGGCTTGTTTGTTTCGTTTCCTTGATATAGAGAAATGCAATTCTATGTAAAGAAACACGAGTTTTGAGTTTTCCAAACTTTTCCAAGAAATAGATTGTTTTGCTTTGGTTCGCACATAAAAAATGATGGGAAACCAATGTATTTAATTTTCTTGTGTTTGGTTCGCATAGAAAAAAAAGGAAAACTTTTGTAAACAAAGCAGAGAAGGAAAAAAAATTTGACGTGGCAGAGTTTTCATTAATTTCACTTGGTTGGGGAAGGAAATCGGAGAAGGAAAAAAATCTTAGTTGGCGGCGATTTCAGCAGAGTTTTCCATCTTCCATTCGAGCGAACCAAAGCGGCACAAAGAAATGGACGGAAACAAAAAAGCTGACGTGGAGGGTTAAAAATCTGACGTGGAGGGGTTTTCTGAGTTTTCCACCCCTTATAATAGCGAACCAAACTGCCCCTAAGAATACTTCAGAACAATTACATCATTACATTTATTTATTTATTTATTTGGTATATTCAATCAATAGTGAGTATAAAAGAGTAGGAGTTGGGTGAAATACACAAAAGCTCAGAAATTGTTAACCTCTTGTCTTCACAACTAGGAAATAAAGGACGAAAAAGAAAAGAAAAAAAAGGTAACACTGAATTTGTGGAGTTTACATAAATTAAGAAATTCATAAAAGGGGGGAAATAATGGAGGAATTGATCTTTACCTTATAACGAGCGAGATGGGATCAGACTATGAACCTCAAGATGAAGCTCAGAATCTTGCAAGCCCACATAAAAATAACAAGACCCTATAGGTTAGGGTGTAATCATCTTCATTTTCATGTTTTTTTTTTTTTGTCCTCCACTTTCTTTTACCTTATATAGGCAATAATTATTTTATTTTATGACCAGCCTGCAATAATTTAAAAAGTATTCGATACTTATAATTAATGAAGATTTCTATTTTATTTCCTTTTGAATTCTCCAATGAGTATGTTTCCGTCGAAAATTGTTGTATTCATTACGGTATTCATTACAACTTCGGTCGTTACAATGAAAACAAAAAGATGGTCTTTTTATAAGACTTTTACACAATGAAAACAAAAAAATACAATTCTCGTCAAACAAATACAAAGATCGTTTATCGGTTTTCTGCTTGCGTGAGATCTTTGCCTGTGCCGGGGATTTTGATATCTGTGGACCGCCGCAGATCGAATCCGGTTGATGGAAAATTCGGCAGAGCTTCTACCTCACCAAGGAGGTATTTGCTTGAAGCGCTGAAATCGACCAAGCGAAATCAGTATCTCTTCTCGAGATTAAGACAAAGTCTAATCTCTAGGAACGGACATACAAGGCTTCGGATCCTTCGAATAGCTCCTTCTTTATGCCGAAGTTCGCCGGGATCTGATTTGCCTTCGCTGAAATTCGTGCTCCTTGACTCCTCAATCCAGCAGCACATCCACGTCTTGATCATAAATCGCCCCTTGAAATAAGCCCCCTGAGCCCTGTATTTATAGGCTTCGGTTGGGGAGTTTTTGGATAAGAACAGATGATTCCTCCTTATCTTCAGTTAATAACTGATTAACTACGTTTGGGGATGATATCAAATCAGTTAGGATGCTCAGGAACCAACAAATCCCGAGAAAAACCGTCAAAAATAGCCAAAACGCGTTTCGGGCTCCGGACTACGCGGCGCGGGTCGGTCACATCCGACCCGTGCTTGCGCGGGTCGGTCTGTTCCGTCCCGTGCTAGCGCTGGTTCGTCGCTTCTGCCGAACTTGTACGTTTCTTGACTTTTCCGGGACTTGTAGTTTCTCCCGTTTCGCGTAATTGATCATATTGTTGACTTGCACGATTTGCTAACTTGCTTCATGCGCTCATTAGCTTCTTTACGGCACTTGGAGTTGATTGGCGCACGCGAGCTGATTGACGCATACGTGTTGATTGACGCACGCGAGCTGGTTGACGCGTACGTGTTGATTGATGCACGCGGACCACTTGGTTCGTCATTTTATTTCATGCGCTTATCGATGACAGATAATCCTCTTAGACTCGGATAACGACGTTCGTTGTCTTCTCTTCGTCTCGAGCTGTATTCGGGGACCTATAGATAATTTTTAACGCCTACAGATACCCCCTCCAAAGAATTTCAGACTCCTTCTTTTATAGGGGAGTCTGGAATGCTTTTGATAGGATAGGCCCTTTCCTCAATCTCGTAGTGGGTCCTGTGAACTGTTTCAATTCTTGACTCCTTCAACCTTTAGTCTATTCAGTGTTTTTTCGAATAGATAAAGTTCTTCCGGTGCTGTGTTTATCGTTTGACCGTTATTAAAATCTTGAATTGAAGTTGATGTGTAAGTTTCTGAACTTAGCTCGTGCCATTGAGTTGACTTTGAACTGATCATCTTCGTCAGAAATTCATATCTGAATGCGATTGAACTCCCTGAAATCATCGTTTGCCTTATTTTGGCAAGATTGTTGATGCGTTGACTGGCGTCGACCTTTACTGTAACACGTCGGCCGGCGTTGACACAGTTTATACTCGTACGTTTGTTGGAGTTTATACAGTTTAAGCTCTTAAGACGTTAGAGCGTGGCGGTCTCAAATTTAGGGTTGCAGGACCAACTATTAAAGTTGTTTCGTCTGCAGATATGGATCTTATCCCGAAGTTGTTGGATGCTCGAGTCACGAGACCAACTAATGAAGTTGATGCATTGATGACTTGCTTTTATAGAATTTTTGGCAAATTCTTAGCCATTAACGGGTTTGATGAGCCTTTACCGACTACCGTTTGAGTCGGGCTAGCATGCGGATTGTTTAAGTCCGTTCCGCATGTGACGTTATACTAAAAGAGTTAACCTTTTTAGTGCTACGATATTGAATACGTAGACTTCGTCTTTCTCCTGTGAAAAGACTAAACAGCAACGTGTATCAGACATTGACTTAGAATTTTTAGCAAATCCTCAGCCCTCAACGGATTTGACGTGCTTTTACCGATTACCGTTTGAATCGGGCTTACATGCGGATTGTTTTAAGTCCGTTCCACATGTGACGTTGTGCTAAAGGAATGAACTCCCTTAGACTTGATGCTACGACTTCGAATACGTAGAGTTCGCCATTGTTACGGGAACAGGCTACCCGACAACGTGTATTAGACGCTGACTTATCCCTACTTAGGCTTCGGGATAAAAGTCCACAGACTGGCACTCTGGTGTCTTCTTTAATCAGTAAAAGACTAAACCGGCAACACGTATCAGGTGTTGACTTATCCCTGCTTAGGATTCGGGATAAAATTCCCCACACGTGTAAGGCGCGGATTTTGGTGTTATTAATAACAACTCGCCACAACGTCGAATATGTGGGCTTTTGTTTTTTTTTACGATTAAGAACTAACCGGCAACGCGTGTTAGGCGTTGACTTATCCCTACTCAGGACTCGGGATAAAATTCCCCGCACGTGTAAGGCACGGATTATAGTATTATTAATAACAACTTGCTATAATATTGAATATGTGGGCTTTTGTTCTTTTTTTACGATTAAGAACTAACCAACAACGCGTGTTAGGCGTTGACTTATCCCTACTCAGGATTCGGGATAAAATTTCCCGTACATAAAATGCATGGATTTTTATTGCTACGATACTGAATACGTAGACTCGGTCGTTTTTTACGGGAACGAACCACCCAGCAACGCGGGTTAAGCGCTGACTTATCCCTACTTAGGCTTCAGGATAAAATGCCCCAGACTGGATTCTGGTGTCTTTTTTAATCAGTGAAAGACTAAACCGATAACGCGTGTTAAGCGTTGACTTATCCCTACTCAGGATTCGGGATAAAATTCCCCGTGCATGTGAGACACAGATTTTGGTGTTTGAAAAAGTGGTGTCTTCTCCTGGGGCAAAGACGACCCCGACGCGGGAGAGGAAAGATTTTATATTCTATCTCCCAAAACTGAAGAGGAAGAATTTTATATTCTATCTCCAGTCATAAAAGAAAACTCAAAGTGGGATCTCCACTTTAATAATCCAGGAAGGTGAAACTAAAAGTGGGATCTCCACTCCGAGAATAAAAAAGATTACAATAATCTTAACTGTCAGAAGGTTTGATTATTGAAATAAAGGTGGATTTCTCGTTTATCGAGAGTGAAATATGGTTTTGATCCTAACTGTAGAAAGGTTTGACCTAACGGGAGTTTAAGGTGATCCTAACTGTAGGAAAGTTTGATCACTTGGTTTGAAAGTGGTCCTCTCGTTCATTGGAGGAATCGAGAGGGGATTTTGGTTTTGGCCCTAACTGTAGGAAGATTTGACCGAGTGGGAGGCTTGAGACGATCCTAACCGTAGGAAGGTTTGATCGCTCGATTTGTGGACCTCTCGTTCATTGGAGGAATCGAGAAGGGATTTTGGTTGTGGTCCTAACTGTAGGAAGATTTGACCAAGTGGAATGCTTGAGACGATCCTAACCGTAGGAAGATTTGATCGCTAGATTTATGGGCCTCTCGTTCATTGGAGGAATCGAGAGGGGATTTTGACTGTGGTCCTAACTGTAGGAATGTTTGACCAAGTAAACATTAAGAGTGGGAGTACAAATCATAGTGGGAGTGTTGACTCGTACCGATTACTCAATGGGGATTCTTGGTGTTGAGTGATAATAACTTAACACGAAGGGGTTTGACAATTATCAATGATCAGGATAATAAAATTCCGAGCACCATACCCGGACTCTAATAACGAGGATGTTGAGTGCACATATACATCGAAAGTTTGAGTGCATTTAACCGAAATGAATTTTTTTAGTGATCCTATCGTTAATTAGTCTGATCGGTGGGGGATTCTGTGGTGGAAGACTGTGAATCGTTAACAAAAGAGTGTTCGGAAATCACAGGGGGTTTAGTGTTTATCACTTTGTTCGTAATGATCGGGTTATCCCTAAGAATATTACATTTAATATTCTTTCGGGAACTTCCCGTTACATGAATTACCCACCCCCAGCTTCCTTTGTGGAACTGGGTCTGACTTTGTACTCAGTTACATGACCAGGTTATCCTTAAGAATATTACATATAAAAATTCTCCAGGAACTTCCCGTCAACGGTAGGAAACAGTTTAGACTCATGTGCCTATTGGAGTATTAAGAAGCAGTTTATACTCGTATACTTGTCAGAGTGATGAGAAGCAGTTTATACTCGTATACTTGTCGGAATAATGAGAAGCAGTTTATACTCGTATACTTGTCGGAGTAATGAGAAGTAGTTTATACTCGTATACTTGTCGGAGTAATGAGAAGCAGTTTATACTCGTATACTTGTCGGAGTAATGAGAAGCATTTTATACTCGTATACTTGTCGGAGTATTGCCGTTCTTATTTGGCTTATCCCAACGTTATGACGCCGGCTTCAACCAAGGTTTGAATGCTATTCTTGAGAGCAAAGCAATCCTTGATGGGATGAAGGACCCTCCTATGATAGGTGGTAGCTTGATCTTGTTGTATTATCAGCTTCCTCCTGATTTGCGATAGGTGGTAGCTTGATCTTGTTGTTTTTAAGGAGGGATTCGAAGATGGCTGGAACGTCTTCGTCCTTGAAGGAATACTCTTTTTAGAGTCTCGGATCGTAAGTCTTTTGCTGCCTTCAGAATTGTTGTTGTGACGTTTGATTAGCACCAACAACAGCTGAAGGTGCCTTGCCCTTACCACAGGAGGCGAAGTTCGAGTTTGGAGGATTAGCCGTCGGTTGGCTCCTCTCGGCCTTCTTCCTTCAGAGGAAGCGTTCGACTTGTTTACCGCGCACCTTCAAGTCTTTCCAAGTGTTGGACGGTGCGACTCCCATAACTTCCAATATCTCAATAGATAGGTTGTTATAATATGTCTGGAGGTGAAGTCCTCCGTGATCAGAACTCGACAGTTCATTGCTTTATTCCGGAAGCGCTTGACGAAGTCGTTGACTGTCTCGTCATCTTCTTGTTTCTCATCGAAAAATGTCCTGATTGACACCTCAGTGTCATCATCAAAGAAGTGAGCGAGGAATAGGTTCTCCAGGTCTTCCCAGTTATTAATACTTCCGGACTTAAGATGGCGATACCAATCGAAGGCGGGCCCGTGAAGGGTGCCAACGAATGACCAAACCATCAAGGCTTCGTTGTTGGAGATCATACCCAAGTGGGACTTGAAGTAGATCAGATATTGTGTGGGCGAACCTTCCCGTCAAACGGCGTGAAGTTAATCAGGTTGAACTTCGCCGGGTATGCTATTAAATCCCACTCTCTTGGATAGGGGCATGGAATGCCATTTTCACCTCTCGAGCAGACATCAGAGCGTTGATTTTGCTCTCGAGATCTTTTATTTTCTCATCCTCGCTCGTATCAGGGCTTGGACGATTTGTGAGAGGAACAACGGGGCCACCCCCGGTGTTGTCATCATTGGCAGGACCACCCTCGGTATTATTGTCTTCAGTGGAACCACCCCCAGTGTTCTGACCAACGGGAGAGTTCTCAGTATTGAGGCGTTCATCCACATCTGAATCTCTATCTGCTTGGTAAGCAATGTTGCGACGGCTGGATTCGCCAATTTGATTCGACAAAGCTCGGATTTGTTGGTTATATTCTTCCCTCATCCGCCGCATAGCCGTTTTCATTTCGAACTTGAAGTTTACTTTTTGCCTGGCCAAGGCATCCTCAATCATTTTGGCTACTTCCTCGGTGTTAATCATAAACACTTCATGGGATTGACCTGGGCTGGAGATCGTATTATCAGAAGCGACTGCAGAGTTGGCATCTGACGCTTCGTCATCCGAGGATAATCCTCTCTGTATTCTCTGATAATCTCTTTGTCTAATAGTTTCCGATCGCAACCGGGTTAGACGATGCGATATAAGCGGGTCAGAAGTAGAAGGTCGAATCGACTTTCCCCTTATCAGCCACATTTATTGTGACTTTCAGGAGTTCGTCACATTGAACAGCCGATTGCTTTTTACGAAGCCGCTTTGGTCTGGACTTGACCATTCCGTTAGAGATCCTCTCGAATACCGAGACCCTTTGCGAAACGGTCTTGGGGAAACTATACGCTGATAATACTGCCCTAATAAGTTCGGCGCACGGGTAGTGAGGTTCTATTTCTCGGGTATTTCTCTTCCGAGACTTGTTCGTACCCCCAACCCGATAGTACAACTCATCGGTCAGATGACCGAAGCAACCTATCGTGTGTTGACATGACTCCCCTGGTATAACGTTGTCATCATCATATGAATACGTTTCTTTCAGGGGATTTTCCGCTTTATTAGCATTCTCAAAGAGTCACGTGTTTAGAACTACGCTTTTGGGAACGCAGGATCTCAACAGGCTCCTGGTTTTGGATACACACCCCCAGGCGGGTGAAAACCGGAGTTTTCCCTTTATGAGAAGGCTTGAAATTGTTGCAAGGGCGTGCGCGACCCCCAGCTCGACGAGTCGCTTGGGGTGTAGTCACTGGACTTAAGCGTTCTTCGATCGGAGATTTGCCTCGATCCTTGCGTAAAGGATCCAGGTGATCCGCCATCCTCATCTTGAAATGGGACAAGTCTACGCTGTCGCGGGGCTCCACTGGAGATGCAGAACATCTTCTGCCTTGATTTTGGCGCAGGTCGGATTTGACTGACCCGCGGGTCGGAGGGTCGGATCTGGGTGACCCGCGGCTTGGAGGGTCGGATTTGGGTGACCTACGAATTGGCGGGTCGGATCCAAGTGACCCACGATTTGGAGGGTCGGATCCAAGTGACCTGCCAGACTAGAAGGTCGGATCTGAGTGACCCGCGAATTGGCGGGTCGGATTTGAGTGACCCGCGTTTCGGCGGGTTGGATTTGAGTGACCCGCGTTTTTTGATCTTTTCGGCCGCCGTCTTGTACTTTGGCCTCCAAACTTTGTGTAGTTTTGGTGGCTTCTTTTCCACTTCTTCCCTCTGCAATCTTTTGACCTCTTGCGCAAGAATTCGCGCGCGCGCAAGCAGTACGCGACGCTTTTTGATCCGCTCCTCAAGAGTTGAACGGGTCCTTTTGACTTGTACCCATTCACTTGTTGATGATTTGGAGGAGAGGGCATTTGTCCGCTATTAGGACACTTGGCGTTGCCTAATTTTCAGATCCACCTCGTAACGGATTCCGTCAATTGACTCCAAAGCCCTAACGAGTTGGTGCGCAAGGCGTTGGCGCTGCCTTTGACGAGCTCTCTTTGATAAAGTGGGCGCGCCTTCTGTACTCAACTCCTTGATTGAGGAGGAGTTCAGATCTGCAGATCCGGACTCGTTGGAGGTCGGAAGGGTGTTGTAAGGTTCAGTTACCGCAGTAACGGGGGCATTGATCTTCCTTCGCTTGCGAGAGGCGGAGGATCTGGAGGAGGAGGACAACAGATACTCCTCGAACTTTAGTTGGTCGAACTCGTATTCGACCACTTCTTCAACCGGGATGCAGATCCGAGGTTGCGACACGACAGCTCCGGCAGCGAAGCTGTTGGCTCCCACTGTGGTCGCCAGTTTGTTTCCGTCAAAAATTATTGTATTCATTGCGGTATTCATTACAACTTCGGTCGTTACAATGAAAACAAAAAGATAGTCTTTTTATAAGACTTTTACACAATGAAAATAAAAAAAATACAATTCTCGTCAAACAAATGCAGAGATCGTTTATCGGTCTTCTGCTTGCGTGGGATCTTTGCCTGTGCCGGGGATTTTGATATCCGTGGACCGCCACGGATCGAATCCGGTTGATGAAAAATTCGGCAGAGCTCCTACCTCACCAAGGAGGTATTTGCTTGAAGCGCTGAAATCGACCAAACAAAATCAGTAGCTCTTCTCGAGATTAAGACAAAGCCTAATCTCTAGGAACGGACATACGTGGCTTCGGATCCTTCGAATAGCTCATTCTTTATGCCGAAGTTCGCCGGGATCTGATTTGCCTTCACTGAAATTCGTGCTCATTGACTCCTCAATCCAGCAGCACCTCCACATCTTGATCATAAATCGCCCCTTGAAATGAGCCCCCTGAGCCCTGTATTTATAGGCTTCGGTTGGGGAGTTTTCGGATAAGAACGGATGATTCCTCCTTATTTTCAGTTAATAACTGATTAGCTACGTTTGGGGATGATATCAAATCAGTTAGGATGCTCAGGAACCAATAAATCCCGAGAAAAACCGTCAAAAACAGCCAAAACACGTTTCGGGCTCCGGACTACGCGGCGCGGGTCCGACAGATCCGACCCGCGCTTGCGCGGGTCGGATCCAGTCCGACCAGCGCGCGGGTCGGATCCAGTCCGACCAGCGCGCGGGTCGGATCCCATCCGACCCGTGCTTACGCGGGTTCGTCGCTTCTGCCGTACATTTCTTGACTTTTCCGGGACTTGTAGTTTCTCCCGTTTCGCGTAATTGATCATCTTGTTGACTTGCACGATTTGCTAACTTGCTTTACGCGCTCATTAGCTTCTTTACGACATTTGGAGTTGATTGACGTACGCGAGCTACTTGACGCGCGCGTGTTGATTGACGCACCCGAGCTGATTGACGCGTACATGTTGATTGACGCACGCGAGTTGATTGACGCGTACGTGTTGATTGACGCACGCGAGCCACTTGGTTCGTCGTTTCACTTCATGTGCTTATCGACGACAGATAATCCTCTTAGACTCGGATAACGACGTTCGTCGTTTTCTCTCCGTCTCGAGCTGTATTCGGGGACCTATTGGCAATTTTTGACGCCTACAACTTACGATACACATGCACGGACCTAAGATTTAGGATGTTTTAGAGATTTTAAGTAGGATGATGAGTGACAACATAACAAATTAAGATCCATCATTTCTTATCTTTAACATCGACCTTTTATTACTTCAGTTTTTTTTTTCATGCATGCATTTTTTCGTTTTCATTTACATGACTGCAATTCTTGTAATTCCTAGATAGTTTGTGAAAATTTCTTCTTCATGATAGTAATATATTGAATATTTTGTGTTTTCACCGGGAAAAATCTAAAGTTATCTGGGTTAATTTTAAACTACTGTTTATTACATGTAGGCTCTTTCCTAGCGTAGTAGATGGTAGATTATAAGAGCGCATAGGTATCAGTGTTTTAATTTCAGGGTGTTTTTTTTGGATACCGGTCACTTATATCTTTCATATTCGGCATTAGTCCCTCAAGCCACTAAGATTACTATTAGGTCCCTAAAATCTTAAGTTATTTTAAATTAGTCCCTAAAATCATTAAATTTGCTATTAGACTCCTCAAATTTTAAATAATTTTGAAATTAGTCCTTCTAAGTAAGAGTAGAAGTAGCAATTGGACAGATTAATTTGAAACGGCCTATGAGGACTTGATAACCTATTAGCTTTTTCAATTATTTGGGGAACTAATTGAGTAATTTCGCTATAACTCCTACTTAAATGCTTGATGTGAGGTTATAATTTCAAAATAATCTAAGAATTTTTTTTTTTTTTTTTTAACTCAATGAGTTGAGGGACTAACTTCAAAATATGAAAGATAAGGGACTAATATGCATAAAAACTTTTCTAAAAAAAATTAATTTGAAAGTCCTTATGAGAACTTGATAACCTATTAGTGAACTTGATAACCTATTAGTGATTTCAATAATTTGGGGAACTAATTTGAGTAATTTCGCTGTAACTCCTACAAATGCTTGATGTGAGGTTATAATTTCAAAATAAACGAAGAAAAGCGCCCGCGGGGGGGGGTGGATGGGGTTTGGGGGGGGACCTATGGTCAAACTCCAATGAGTTTGAGGGACCCAAAATTTTAAAATGTGAAAGATGTAAGGGCCTGATACGGAAAACACTTTAAAAATATAATTTATTACTTTTAATTGGCTTGCGCCCGCTCGAACCGGAGACTTCAGTGTGTTAGATCTGACGTGATAACGCAACTAACACACGAAACAGGCCCCCCCCCTTGTCGCAAAGTCCAATTTAGATTCTTAAAATCTTCAAACAACTTTGCTAACCCACGTAAAATCAAACCTTGTAATCCTATGATCAATAGCATTTTGATAATCATCACAGCTAACTATAGCATCTTGTTTAAATCAATAGTAGCTTTTAGATCTCTTTTTTTCTTCCCGAGTAAATAATTTAGTTTACTCGATAATCTATTTGGATTTACAACATAAAATTTTTCTCTTAAATTTATTTTTCTTGTTTGGTACCCCATTTGTTTATTAATTTCAATCTGACTAACCTGATAAAATTAATCAACTAACATCAAGTTTATTCAATCAGTGAAATTGACTTGTAAATAGTTAATGTTAAATCAAAA
This sequence comes from Asparagus officinalis, assembly GCF_001876935.1. Classification (NCBI taxonomy): domain Eukaryota; kingdom Viridiplantae; phylum Streptophyta; class Magnoliopsida; order Asparagales; family Asparagaceae; genus Asparagus; species Asparagus officinalis. Next base: position 13,734,708 of record NC_033799.1, on the reverse strand, counting down.
ATTTGCCAAACCAAATCTCTAATATATCACTTTTTTCTATTAAGTTTAGCTACCCATCGAATGGATGCTACATTGATATAGTCAACCCTCGCAAGGAGCCTAACATAATGATGGTGGTTAGCTTGGCACGTCTTTGAATTGGCAGATGGAATTGTAAAAAAATATTTATATAAATTATAAGTCACGTTTAGTTTTAATTTGGGATAACGCAGTGATTCTTTTTCTTTGATTAATACAACTCATTCTCATGCAGTACATGTTGAATTCTTTGCGACATTCAGTTTTTTATACATAAAAAAAGAGATTATGAGTATCCTTGTCAAGGAGGGGATTTTCTCCTTGACATGATGTGGCGCAATCTCCACTAACTCATCTTTTCTCATACTTTATGAGCGATGGTGAAGAATTGTGCACCATCAGCGTCATGAGGAAAATTTCCTCATTAACATGGATATCCATTAATCTCTAAAAAAAAATCATCATTATTCATGTGCGAGGATGCTAAACGTTAGGGGATGACTTGAATGTCAGAGACTAGTGGGTTTTAGAGTTGTTCGGTGGAACCCTTGCCCTTGCATTCCTAAATTGCATACATAACAGAGTGTTATATGCACTTGCTGTCAACTTTGGGATTCACGATCAACTAGAGTAATCGGAAGAATCTCTTGAAAGGATTAATTACATAAATGCAAAGGATTAATTACATAAATGCAGTTTTTACCTGAAAATGTAAAAAATTAATATTCGGACTTGGCAAGTTGCCACATATTCCGAACCTCAACGTAGGTAAAAAAGATATTAGAGAATTATACACAATATATGTATAAGGAAGTAATTGATTAGATAACACATTGGCAATAATATGTGCGAATTTTTAGGATTTACATATACTTCAGAAAATCATCAAGGATAGACCAACTACGTTAATCATAATTTATTGATTGTCTAGCGGGTGGTTATAATTTATTCAAACCTGTACTCCAACATACCCTCATAAATACACTCAATATACCTTCACTCTTATAATCAGTCAAATTAAATCAAAACTACCATTAAACAAATAAAAATATATGAAATGTAGTATGATTTCCCACTATTTTTTGATGAAGAGAGA
>NC_033799.1:13724732-13733569 GCF_001876935.1 Asparagus officinalis | reverse complement strand
AACTCAATGATTTGAGGGACTAAATTTTCAAAATGTGAAAGATGTAAGGGCCTGATACGGAAAACACTTTTAAAAAATATAATTTATTACTTTAATTGGCTTCGCCCGGGCTCGAACCGGAGACCTTCAGTGTGTTAGACTGACGTGATAACCAACTACACCACGAAACCAGCTTGTCGCAAAGTCCAATTTAGATTCACTTTAAAATCTTAAACAATCTTGCTAACCCACGTAAAATCAAACTGTAATCCTATGATCAATAGCATTTTGATAATATCAGCCTAAACTATAGCATTTGTTTAAAATCAATAAGTATTTTTAGATCTCTTTTTCTTCACCGAGTAGAATATTTAGTTACTCGATAATCTATTTGGATTATACACATAAAATTTTCATCTTAAATTTATTTTCTTGTTTGACCCCATTTTTATTAATTTCAATCTGACTAACCTGATAAAATTAAATCAACTAACATAAGTTTATTCAATCAAAGTGAACAATGACTTGTAAATAGTTACTGTTAAATCAAAATTAATGCCAACCAAATCTCTAATAATATAACTTTTTTTCTATTAAGTTTAGCTACCCATCGAATGGATGCTACATTGGCAATATAGTCAACCCTCGCAGGAGCCTAACATAATGATGGTGGTTAGCTTGGCAACGTCTTTGAATGGCAGATGGAGATTGTAGAAAAAATATATTATATATAAAATTTATAAGTCACGTTTAGCTTATAATTTGGGATTATACCGTGATTCTTTTTCTTTGATTTAATACAACTCATTCTCATGATGTAAAGTTGAATTCTTTGCGACATTCGATTATTATTTTATAATAAAAAAAAAGAGATTAATGAGTATCCTTGTCAAGGAGGGGATTTTCCTCCTTGACAATGATGTGGCGCAATCTCCACTAACTCAAATCTTTTCTCATACTTTATGAGGATGGTGAAGATTGTGGCACATCAGCGTCAATGAGGAAAATTCCCTCATTAACATGGATACCCATTAATCTCTAAAAAAAAAATCATATTATTCATGGTGCGAGGATGCTAAAGTTAGGGGATGACTTGATGTCAGAGACTAGTGGTTTAGAGTTGTTTCGGTGGAAACCCTTGCCCTTGTTCATAAATTGCATACAATAAACAGAGTGTATATGCACTTGCATGTAACTTTGGATTCACAGATCAGACTAGAGTAGATACGGAAGAATCTCTTGAAAGGATTAATTACATAAATGCAAAGGATTAATTACATAAATGCGTTTACTGAAAAATGATAAAAAATTAATATTCGGACCTTGCAAGTTGCACATATTCAGAACCTCAACGTAGGTAAAAAGATATTAGAGATATACAAATAGTATGTATAAGGAAGTATTAGATTAGAATACACATTGGCATACATATGTGCGAATTTTCTTAGGATTTACATAACTTCAGAAAATCATCAAAGGATAGACAACTACGTTAATCATAATTATTGATTTGTCTAGCGGGTGGTTATAATTTATTCTAAACCTAGTACTCAACATACCCTCATAACATACCCTCATATGACCTTCACTCTTATAATTTACAGTCAAATTAAATCAAAACTAGCCATTAAACAAATAAAATATTATGATGTAGTAGTGATTTCCCCCCTATTTTTTGATGATAGAGAGATGGGATCAAACTCTGAACCTCAGAATGAAAGTTTGCAAAACCAAACAAAAATAACATGATACTCCTTGTTAGGAAATAATCATTTTTGCTTGTTCTTGCTTTTCTTGTCTACCTTTTGTTTATATATAGCCAATGATTATTTATGACTAGCATGTGGAATATTGAGAAAAATCTTCAAAATTTATTTAAGGAAGATTTCTCCTTAGCTTCTATTTATGAATTTTCCCTTCATAAAAGAAAATTAAAGCATTTAGTGTCTCGTTAAAAGAGGATAATCCCAATTATAAGATATCCAAATTGGAGGCCATCTCGGAAAATAAATCAGACTAAATATGACTATTCACACCTAATGTCATATGCATGCAATAACTTATGATATCATTTATAATAACTTATCATAAAATAATAAAAATAGCACTATTTAGACAAAATGTCAAAACATCACTATTTGGACCTATGCTAAGTAAACATAAAAGTGAAAAGTAAATTTAAAGTTGTTAATTGCAAAGCATAGTCTATTACATTTACAGCCCCCTTTTTTCCAAAAATTGCAATTTTATGGATTCCAATTAATATATTTTTTTCAAATAAAAAAACAAAAGTTGAAAAAAATTTAGAAAATGGCTTTGCCCGGGTTTGAGCCGGAGGTCAAGACAATAAATTATGCTAACCTTTATAACCATCACAAAATCAAATAATTAGAAGATTTTGGCATTGGCACATGATGCTTAGCTAGACAAAAGAAGATACACTTTTGTAGAATAAAAGATAGTTTTGTAAGTGATAAATTTTTAATCCAATGCCTTACTAAACCAAACCTAACCTCTGTTGTTTTAAAAAAGCTTAGCGACAAATCAAGTTGGAGCAACACGGACAGTTTTGGCATGAGCCTAAAGATTGGGTTAGCTTGGCATTGTCTTCGAATATTTTGGTGAAGATTAGAGAAAAGATAATTCACATTTATCCTATTGGGGGATTGTATTCTGACATAAAATGGTTCTATATAGAAAATAATAGCGATACTGAAGAAGAATATGACCCATGCTGCTATCAACTTAAATCAGTAAGCAGTGTTTGGTTAAAGGATTGGGACTGGGATTAAGGATGTGAGTGGGATTTAGTGAGATCGGGATATTTAATCACATTCTTATGTTTGATTAACTTATTTTAATTCATGATGAGAGTGGTATTAGAACTTCATAAGGCAATAATTAATCTAAAACATCCCATTAAATTTGTAGAAATTGGAAATAACACTCTTAAAAATTAAAACAAAATCCTCCTGAAAATTTTAGAAATTGCAGTTTACCACCTGAAAATTTGCACTTTACCCCCAAAATCTTGCAATTTACCCCAAAAATTGCCGTTTACCCCTACAAGTTTTAGAATTTGCATTTTACCTCCAAAAATTGCACTTTACCCCCAAAAATTGCAGTTTACTGCCCTAAAAAATTCAAATTTACAGTTTACCCCTCAAAAATTACAGTTTATACCATAAAATATTTAGAATTTGTAGTTTACCCACCAAAAGTTGTAGTTTATCCCCCTAAAAGTTCTAGATTTTGTGGTTTGCCCCCAAAAAAGTTGCAGTATACCCCTAAAAGTTCTAAAGTTACAGTTTACCCTAAAAAGTTTCAAAATTTACAGTTTATCCCTCTACAAAACTTGTCAGTCACTGACTGAAAGTTTTGGAATTTGCAGTTTACCCACAACAATTATAGTTTACCCCCTAAGAGTTTCAAAATTTTGCAGTTTACCAAAAAAGTTTTAGTTTACCCAGCTAAAAGTTTAAAACATGCAATTTACCCCCAAAAGTTGCAGTTTATCCCCTAAAACCCCAGAAGATGCAATTTACCCCCTTAAAAGTTTTATAAATGCAGTTTGCCCTCTAAAAATTTCTATTTAACCCCTAAAAGTTTCAAATTTTGTATGTTTCCCCTTTCATTTAACATATGTATTTATAATAGGAAAGTCCCATGATGCAAATACAAGGGGGTGGTGGAACTTCCTAGTATTCATTTTGGGGGTTAGACAGAAATCTCAATGGCACCCATATTCTTTTTTTTTTTTTGAGAGAAAACAAGGGATATACCCTGTCATTTGTATTAATCAAAAATATAGATACAAAAAAAAAGGATACGAACTGTTTTCGGAAAAATTTGCCTTCATCATTGATTTCATTAAACTTCAATCGTTACAAATGAATTCAAATAACAAAGAATAAAAATTACAACTTTTCGAAAATAAACACAAGATCCTATTTTGCGGTCTCTTGCTTGCGTGGGTCTTTGGCCTATGACGAGGACGTTGATATCCGTGGACTACCTGGCAATCAGATCTGGTCCGGATCAATCAGACAGAGCTTCGTCAATCCGCGAGGGGATCTAGGAACTTCTGATCCAGAAAAATCGGACAGAGCTTCGTCGATCCGCGAGAGATCTAGAAGCTTTGAAGCGTCTGAGACACCTCTGGGGTGTCTCCACATTCTGGAGACACCTCTGGGGTGTCTCCGAATTCTGAAGACACCTCTGGGGTGTCTCCGAATTCTGGAGACACCTCTGGGGTGTCCGAATTTTGGAGACACCTCTGGGGGTGTCTCCAGGTGTCTCCGAATTCTGGAGACACCTCTGGGGTGTCCGAATTTTGGAGACACCTCTGGGGGTGTCTCCACATTCTGGAGACATCTCTGGGGTGTCTCCGAATTCTGGAGACACCTCTGGGGTGTCTCCAAATTCTGGAGACACCTCTGGGGTGTCTCCGAATTCTGGAGACACCTCTGGGGTGTCTCTCTGGAGACACCTCTGGGGTGTCTCCGAATTTTGGAGACACCTCTGGGGTGTCTCTGAAATTCCGAGACACTCCATTGAGGTGCATTTGTCTGCTTCCGCCGTAAATTCTTCGTCCGAACTCGGATTTTAGTGATTTGAAGTGCGTTGGAAGCCGGACGAAGAGTTCTATCAGCTCCATTGGTTGGATTGCCTGTGGAATGAACGAGACTCGAAGGGCGTTGTCCTTTTTTTTTGTGAACATCGCCGGGTTCCCGATTGGCCCGGGTCTTCGTTGTTCCAAAGTCCTATCAGCTCACGTAGTTCGTCGATTCACTTCAATCGTTCATCGACGTCAATTGAACTCCTATGGATCGGATAGAGACGTTCATCGTCGCTCTTTAACACTGAACCGTTCGTGGAGACCTATAGGTAATTTTCGATGCCTACAGATACCCCCTCCAAAGCGTTCTGGACTCGTTTTTTTTATAGAAGAGGTTGGAATACTTTAGATGTGATTGGTCTAGCCTTCAGTCGGCGTAAGGACCTGTAGTTAGCTTCAACTCTTGGCTCCTTCGATTTTCGGTCTATTCGATGCTTTGACGAATAGCCGAAGTTCTTTTGGCACTGCGTTTATCGCTTGGCCGTCGTCGGAGTCTCGAGTCTGCAGCTGATGAATCAAGTTTGGCTCGTGTCATTGAGTTGACTTTGAACTACATCCGTCACATTATGTTGACTTAGGGTTTCGGATCACAGTATGTTGACTCTTGGTTGCAACGCGTTGACTGGCGTTGACCTAGGGTTACGCGTTGACCGGCGTGGACCCTAGGGTTTCGAATCGTCAAACGTTGACTTGTGTGAATTTCGAATCCTCGACGTTGACCTAGGGTTACGCGTTGACCGGCGTTGACCCTAGGGTTTTGAATCATCGAACGTTGACTTTGGTTGCAACGCGTTGACTGGCGTTGACCTAGGGTTACGCGTTGACCGACGTTGACCCTTAGGGTTTCGAATCGTCAACCTTTTGTTGACGCGTTGACTGGCGTTGACCTAGGGTTACGCGTTGACCGGCGTGGACCCTTAGGGTTTCGAATCGTCAAACGTTGACTTTTGTTGCAACGCGTTGACTGGCGTTGACCTAGGGTTACGCGTTGACCGGCGTGGACCCTTAGGGTTTCGAATCGTCAAACGTTGACTTTTGTCGCAACGCGTTGACTGGCTTTGACCTAGGGTTACGCGTTGACCGGCGTTGACCCAAGGGTTTTGGACCGCCGTGCGTTGACTTTTGTCGCAACGCGTTGAATGGCGTTGACCTGGGGTCACGCGTTGACCGGCGTTTACCCTAGGGTTTCTCATCGTCGAATGTTGATTTGTGTGAATTCATCAACATATTCAACAATCGGCGAAGAATCGGCGTGATTCGGGGTTCAGGAAAAAGTTCGGGGGGTCAAAATTCAGTCAAAACACCCTAGGGGTGTCTCAACAAAACCGAGACACCCTTTCGAGGTTTCAGGACTTGTGGCTCTGCTGTATCCTCGCTTGGCCCCTTCGCGGGTCATTCGGGAAGAACCGACATCCTCCTTCGCGGGGGTCGAGGTTTCAGGACTTGTGGCTCTGCTGTATCCTCGCTTGGCCCCTTCGCGGGTCATTCGGGAAGAACCGACATCCTCCTTCGCGGGGGTCGAGGTTTCAGGACTTGTGGCTCTGCTGTATCCTCGCTTGGCCCCTTCGCGGGTCATTCGGGAAGAACCGACATCCTCCTTCGCGGGGGTCGAGGTTTCAGGACTTGTGGCTCTGCTGTATCCTCGCTTGGCCCCTTCGCGGGTCATTCGGGAAGAACCGACATCCTCCTTCGCGGGGGTCGAGGTTTCAGGACTTGTGGCTCTGCTGTATCCTCGCTTGGCCCCTTCGCGGGTCATTCGGGAAGAACCGACATCCTCCTTCGCGGGGGTCGAGGTTTCAGGACTTGTGGCTCTGCTGTATCCTCGCTTGGCCCCTTCGCGGGTCATTCGGGAAGAACCGACATCCTCCTTCGCGGGGGTCGAGGTTTCAGGACTTGTGGCTCTGCTGTATCCTCGCTTGGCCCCTTCGCGGGTCATTCGGGAAGAACCGACATCCTCCTTCGCGGGGGTCGAGGTTTCAGGACTTGTGGCTCTGCTGTATCCTCGCTTGGCCCCTTCGCGGGTCATTCGGGAAGAACCGACATCCTCCTTCGCGGGGGTCGAGGTTTCAGGACTTGTGGCTCTGCTGTATCCTCGCTTGGCCCCTTCGCGGGTCATTCGGGAAGAACCGACATCCTCCTTCGCGGGGGTCGAGGTTTCAGGACTTGTGGCTCTGCTGTATCCTCGCTTGGCCCCTTCGCGGGTCATTCGGGAAGAACCGACATCCTCCTTCGCGGGGGTCGAGGTTTCAGGACTTGTGGCTCTGCTGTATCCTCGCTTGGCCCCTTCGCGGGTCATTCGGGAAGAACCGACATCCTCCTTCGCGGGGGTCGAGGTTTCAGGACTTGTGGCTCTGCTGTATCCTCGCTTGGCCCCTTCGCGGGTCATTCGGGAAGAACCGACATCCTCCTTCGCGGGGGTCGAGGTTTCAGACTTGGTGGCTCTGTTGTATCCTCGCTTGGCCCCTTCGCGGGTCATTCGGGAAGAACCGACATCCTCCTTCGCGGGGGTCGAGGTTTCAGGACTTGTGGCTCTGCTGTATCCTCGCTTGGCCCCTTCGCGGGTCATTCGGGAAGAACCGACATCCTCCTTCGCGGGGGTCGAGGTTTCAGGACTTGTGGCTCTGCTGTATCCTCGCTTGGCCCCTTCGCGGGTCATTCGGGAAGAACCGACATCCTCCTTCGCGGGGGTCGAGGTTTCAGGACTTGTGGCTCTGCTGTATCCTCGCTTGGCCCCTTCGCGGGTCATTCGGGAAGAACCGACATCCTCCTTCGCGGGGGTCGAGGTTTCAGACTTGGTGGCTCTGCTGTATCCTCGCTTGGCCCCTTCGCGGGTCATTCGGGAAGAACCGACATCCTCCTTCAGGACTTGTTTTGCCTGGCCAATTCAAGTCTTCCGGTATATTGGGGCGATATTGTGTTGTCTTACACTTTGTAGGTCGGTATATGTTACCACGTTGTTTACGTGATGACGCATACCGTTCTTTCAGTGTGGGACACTCAAAATCGTCACTCCAATTGCCCCCGTGGATGACTTAGTTCGCTCTCTTGTGAGATGGATTTTCTGACTCCGTTCTTGTGTTTTGTTACAGTCGAGTTCCCCTCGAGCAGTCTTCCTCCTCATGCCAATACTGGTTGTAGCCGGGAGGTCTTCTCTTCCGCTTCCATCCGGCAGGCCGTCAGTCCACTCCCTCAGTTTGACAGAGATCGTTCCGATGAATCTTGTCGTCTGATACGGGAAGGAGGGCGTCATTGCTTGCGCCAGCTTATTACGGATGCCTCCTTTACCGCGGATTCCACCTCTACTCAGGCTTTAAGGAAGCCGAGTTTCTTGTTCGGAGATCACGTCGAGGACCCTGCTACGCTGACCCTTACCGAGGAACACTGGCTGAATCTTGATGAAGGAGCTCTCTTGTACATTCCCTCCATTCCTCGCCAATATTCTTTCACTCATTTGAGGGGACAGGCCGTGGGGCGACAGATGTCCTGGGATCTTACTAAGGATGCTGAGCGAGTTCCGTGTGGATATACCTCTCATCACAAGACTCCCGGTTCTAGCGGGTATCATGATATTCGTGGTCTTCGGCCAGGGATCGTGGGCCTTGACACCGCACCCCCATGCGAGGTGTCAGCAGCTGCTCCTACTGTGAGTAATCGTCTGGCCCTTCTGGGGAGGAGATTACCTCCACCAGAGCCTAGATGCTATGGTTGGGCTTCCTCACTAGCCAAGGGATGGTGGGTCCGCATGACCAGTTTCATTTTGGCGCGCTGGGAGAGGGATTTGAAGAGCAGTGGATTGTATGCACCTATTCGAGCCACCATGTATGGACTCCCGGTCAGCTGTCGCCATTTCATGGCGTTGTTAGAGACATACATGCCTGATAGTAACACATTCCTGACCAGCGGCGGAGAGTTAGGGTTGGCCCTGCATGAGATGCATCAGGTTTCTGGTCTTCCGATGGGGGATTGTCCGTATCAGGAGTACTTTCCCTCGAACCAGCAGTTGGAGTGGTTGAAAAAAGATACTCCCGATATGTATGACACTCTTTGGGACCTCACTTGTCACTATTATACCTCCTTGGTCCAGACTTCTGCTCTAGCGAAAAGGAAGAGGCAGATCAGCTTGAAGCAGTTTGCTAGCTATTTGTTCCAGAATTTGGAGGGTGATTCCAGTGGGCCCATTCGTGAGTTAGATGTGTTGACCTCTTCCGCAATTAATGAGTTGCTGGAGAAGGCTGAGGCT
>NC_033799.1:13691979-13724266 GCF_001876935.1 Asparagus officinalis | reverse complement strand
TTCCGCTGGTTAGTGAACATCCGCGTTGGGTATCTTGTCCTCCGAGTGAAGAATCAATGCCACATAGAGCCTTACCTCCCTTGCCGCTTCGCTCGACAGTTCGGCTATGACCAGCTATATGTCGGGAATCCAAGCCGTAGCCTGCAGGTTGAGGGAGGACTTATTGATGGCATACGAGCATGGCTGTGGACTATGGTGGGCTGCACCGGAGCCCATTTTGCTCTTCCTTCATATAGGCGTAAGCCACTGACCACTTTCCTCAGTTGCAAGTGGTTCCTTTCCGCCTACGAATCTATCGGTGTGAGGAGCTTTTCAGAATTACAGTCCGAGCACTTGGTTCGGGCTGCTATGATGGCTGCTCGCAGGGCTGAGGTTGCTCAGAAGCGGGGAAAGGGGCATGCCAAATCTCTTCTCACAGATGATGAAGAGCTCTTTCCTGCGGGTGACGACGACGATACCTCCGAGGAAGAATATGTGGATGCAGATACCGACAGAAGAATTCGATACCGGTTTGTCCTGCCTCTTTGATTTTCCTTCTCCATTCTAATTGGTATAAATGATAGCTCTTGTTTGACCATTGTCACTTTAGGTAGGACAGTTGACGATCATGAGCCGCCAGCTCTTACACGCGCTGAAACGTGTGACAAGCCTGTGCATGATCGACCCGTCGGTCCTAAGAGGGTTGGTGCCCCGAAGAGGAAGAAGACCGCACATAAGCCCCACGACGGTCAGCGTCCTTATGGAGTGGACTTAGGAAGCACCGCCGATGGAGGGGAAGGTAACATTTTATTGCTTTAAGGTGATTTACCTTTTGGGATTCGTAACCACGTTTTCATGCTCCAGGGTTCTTCGAAGAGGGCGAACTCCCACCGTGTTCGGTATCTCCTGGTGTTGATAACATGGATTGCTTTATGCAGCAGATGTGCGATGCCCTTCACGACGGGTCCTTGGGCATCGATCTAAACATCGATCTTGAGCAGATGAATAATGTTGAGCCCACAGTCCCATATTCAGGTATATCTACATCCAATGTTACTTTCCTCAAGCATGGGGAAGGAAGATCTTTCGTTTTTGCTGAAAGTATTTTCTCGATCTTTCCTCATCTTTCAACATTCAGGTTACCCTGCAGATGTTGCGATGGACAGGCCAAGTTTCTCGAAGCCCGATGCCGGCTTATTAGCTGACATGCTGGCTGAGCAGACTTCCAGAGGAACCGAGAGACCATTCTTTGGGAATGATTCATCCACCGGTATATAGCTGATTCCCTTCCTCTTGCCTGATTTTTTATCTGGCTAACGAATGATTAATTATTGCAGCGCCAACCATTGGGGTTAGCCCGATATCGATCCCTGGCATATCCAGCTTGCCTCGGAGTGACGGACTCGCAGGTACGCACACGATTTAGGGATATCGTACTTCTCAATGTTCATCTGACTCTTTTGACTAATATATGAGTGCGATCATAGGACCAGCCACTAGGACTGATTCTCATATGACTCCTGGCATTCCTCAGATGCCTACGGATGATGGATCTACAGGTATGCAGATGACCTTATTATCCCAATCCTCCTCATTTGTCTAAATTTTCATTTTGACTAATAAGAGGGTGCCACCATAGGACCAGCCGCTTGGGCCGATACTCTTATGACTCTTGGCATTCCGACTACATCTGAGGACGGGGGGATTGCAGGTATGTATGAGATCTTCTTGTCTCGGTTCTCCTTATTTGTCCAAATTTTCATTTGGCTAATATAGGAGTGTAACTATAGGACCGGCCGTTGAGCCTGATACTACCACAGTTCCCGGGGCCGAAAGCCTTCATAGAAGTGGTGCCTCCCCGCCCTTGCCGAGTGGCGTGAGCAATCCGCCTGTAGGAGCTGATATACCCTCTTCTGCTGCTACCCCAGAGCCTGTCGGACCTCAACCCGAGGGGACGTCTGTTGGCGTTGGTATGCTCAGAACTTGCCTTTTGACTTTCCTTATCGTATTCGATAATCCGCTGAGCTTCTATGTTGTTGCTTGTAGGATCTCGATCTTCCCTATACGAGCGTGTCCGCGTCCTTTTGGTCGATACTGATCCTGACAGAGAGGCTTTTCGTACGGACCTCAGCTTCTTCACTGCCTTTTATAACGGCCTGATCGAGAAGCTTCTTCACAGAGGAGGCGGCTTCGATCAGTTCAGGCGTTCCTTTTCTCGTCACATGACGATGATGAGGGAAGAAGGATACCCGGAGTTGGCCGATTCCTTCACTGCTGATTTCGCTGCCCTGGAGTCAGAGATATGAGAGTTGAAGGAGTTGGAGGTTACCGGGGCTTCTTCTTTCGTATCCTCTCAGTTGGAGCTTAGGATGGCACAGTGGCGTGACCTGAAATCTTCCATCGGGTGCGCGCTTCAGTCACATGAGAGCTCCATTGCGCAACTAATGGCTAACGTGGCGAGGAAAGATACAGAGAGAGCTGAGCTACTCCGCTCTTTGGACTCGAACCGCTGAAGAGTGAAGCTGCGGAGATTTTGAGTAATTCTGAGGAATCTGCCCGAGCTGATCTGCAGGTGGGACTTGAGCGGAGTTATGTAGATAGACTTCTTAGCTTAAAGTCTCATATTCTCAGTCGCCAGTTGCCTTCGGGCTAACGAGCTTTTGTTGCAGGCTTTTGGCTCGATCTATTAATAGAAACTCCGCATTTGCTTCTTTCTTGTGATTTTTCTGTGTTTATTCTGAATGACAAGTTTTATGGGATTTTTGGCAAACCCCCAGCCCTCAACGGGTTTGATATGTCTTTACCGATTACCGTTTGAAATCGGACTAGCATGTGAATTATTAAACCCGTCTCACATGTAACGTTGTGCTAAGAGAGTAAACTCTCTGAGGCTTTGTGCTATGATTTTGAATACATAGGCTTCGTCTTTCTCACGGGAATAGACTACCCGGCAACGCGTGTTAGGCGTTGACTTATCCTTACTTAGGCTTCGGGATGAAATTCCCCGTGCATCGAGTGCCCAGATTGGAAGTTGACAATCGTGTCTTTTCTAAAAGCAAAGACAGATTGAGAAACGGGAGAGGAAGAATTTTATATTCTATCTCCCGGTGCCGAAGAGGAAGAATTTTATATTCTATCTTCAGGCGCTAAAGAGGAAGAATTTTATATTCTATCTTTAGCTGGAAAGGAAACGAGAGAGGAAGAATTTTATATTCTATCTCCCGTTGCTGAAGAGGAAGAATTTTATATTCTATCTTCAGCTGGAAAGGAAACTCGAGGTGGGATCTCCACCCCCAGAATCCGAAAGGATGAAACTAAGAGTGGGATCTCCACTCCGAGAATCGGAAAAGTTCGAACGACACTACCTTTTATAGGATTGGTCATTTGAACCCAAAAAACCCCTCATTCATTGAGGAGAAGACCCAATTTCAACCCTAACTTTTATAGGTTTGGTGGAAAAAAGGGACAAAGGAGGATTTTCGTTTATCGAAAAGGAGTAACTCGACTTTAGTCTTGACTATGTGTAGGCTTGACTAAGCGAGATCGGAGACAATCCTAACTTTTATAGGTTTGACTGTTCCAAGTGGACCTCTCGTTCATTGGAGGAATCGAGAGGGGATTTTGGCTTTGGCCCTAACTTTTATAGGTTTGACCAGAAAGCAAAGAAAGCAAAGAAAGTGCTAACTCGTATTATCACTCAAAAGGAGACTTTAACGCTAGGTGATTCTGACCTAACACGTTGAGTCTGAGAAATGCCAATGACTGGCAGATGGAAATGTTGGTGGACCCACTGTCGTTTGATTTGATCAGCGGATGGTTTGATGAGGAAAGATTAACCTATCAGAGGATTAGATCTCATCTCACAAAAATAACTCATAAGAGTTAGAGAATTTTGATAAAAATAAGAAGAGACATTCTGACCTTCAGAGTTCGAATGTAGATTTCTTATTCGTCAATTCCACAATGATTGGGTTATCCCTAAGAATACCCCTGTGGTATTCTTCCGGGAACTTCCCGATGCATTGGTTATCCTGAAGATACTAAGGATAGTATTTTTTCAGGAACTTGCCGTTTATCGGCATCATAAGCCGGTCACCGTCTTTGGTGACAAGGCGATATGCGCCACTCGAGTAGACTGTCTCTACTACGAATGGTCCTTCCCATTTGGGTTCGAATTTACCCTTCTTCTTGGAGTTTAGGATCATAGGCCGTTTCACAGCTAGAACCAAATCTCCTTCTTTGAAACTCCTTTGTCGAACCTTTTTGTCTAAGGCTCGAGAAATTCTAGCTTGGTAAAACTCAATATGCTGTTGAGCTTCCAGGCGCTCTTCATCGAGCCTCTCGAGTTCTTCGAGGCGTTTCTGATGTTGTTCTTCGGTCGACATCTGGGTTGAAAGAGCGATCCGAAGAGATGGTATTTGGATCTCCAATGGAAGAACAGCTTCACATCCGTATACCAGTGAATACGGGGTTGCTCCCGTTGGTGTGCGCACTGTGGTCCGATAGGCCCATAGAGCCGCGCCAAGCTTGTCATCCCAGTCTCGTTTATTAGTTTTCATGATTTTTGACAAGAGTTTGATGATAGTCTTGTTGAAGGCTTCAGCTAATCCATTCGCTGTAGGATTATAAGCCGTCGACGAGATGTCCTGAATTTTAAACTTTTCGCAGAACCTTATGAAGGCGTTGCTGACAAACTGAGGACCGTTGTCATGTATGATTCGTCTTGGAACACCATACCTATAGATGATATGGTGCTTGATGAATGCAATGACATTACTCGTTTTAACTTCTCTGAGTGGAACTGCTTCGGCCCATTTGGAGAAATAATCGGTAATTGCCAAGATGAACCGGTCGCCTTTGACTGATGGGGGATTTATCGGGCCAACGATGTCCATTCCCCAAGTCTCGAACGGCCATGACGTAACCGAAGGATGCAGATGCTCCAGAGGTTGATGCACATAATTCCCGTGTATTTGACATGCATTACACTTTCGGGCATATGTAATTGCATCACTCATCATGGAAGGCCAAAAATACCCCATTCTTCTGATGCGATCGTAAAGCTTGGGACCAGGTTGGTGTGCGCCACACTCCCCTTCATGCGCTTCCCTAAGGACCTCTTCAGCTTCTTTGGTTGATAGGCAACACAATAGCAACCCATCGTACCCCCTACGGTATAGCGTTCGATTCTCCGTATTGTAGTAGAATCTTGGTGCTCTTCGCCGGATCGACTCTCTTTCCTTCACATCTTCTGGCAAGATTCCATGCAAGACGTAGTCGATGATGGGGAAACGCCAATCTCGTGGTTCGAACTCGATTTGAGTAGCGTACGCCTCTCGAACCTCCTCTTCTTTGGCATCTCCATTGTAAAACGGTATTAGAAGTTGGTGAGTTCTTACCGTAACAAACTGCTCTGTTTCGGGAGGCTGCGCCAGTGACACGGCCAATGCCGCCAACGCGTCTGCATAAGTATTCTGTAGCCGTGGAATATGTTCGATAAAGAATCCTTCAAATGATTCCGCTATCTCCACTGCCATCTTATGGTATGGAATTAAATCCTGACTTCGGACTTCATATTCTCCTTGGACTTGCTTGACTATTAGTTGAGAATCGCCGAAGGCTTCGAGATACTCAACCCCCAGCTCCTTAGCGAAGTTGAGTCCTATGATCAGTGCGTTATACTCTGCTACATTATTCGAGCATGGCTCGGTTAGCGAGTAGGCGCGAGGCATCACATGTTTTCCTGGGGAAACTAAGACTACTCCAACTCCGGAGGAGATTTTAGAACTTCCAGGAGCACTTGCAACATTAGTTGCTCGCGAAGCGACTTCTGTTGTTTAAAATGTAAGTCGTATTGGGACAAGAGTAAGGCCCATTTTGCTAATCGCCAGCTCATGGAAGCTGGTTGAGTCATGAATATTCGAACCGGATTAACTTTAGAGATGACATAAATGGTCTGCCCGACCAGATAATGCCGCATCTTCTGAATAGCGAACACCAAAGCGAGGCATTCTCTTTCAATCATAGGATATCGAGATTCGGCGCCTACCATGGTTCGGCTCAAATAATATACTGCCTGCTCATGACCGTTATCGTCATCTTGTGCAAGTAATGCACTTAATGAGTGGCTCATCGCCTTGACATAAATCAAGAACGGTTTGCCCGATTTCGGTGCAACGAGTACAGGAGGTTTCGAGAGATATTCTTTGATACTCTCGAATGCCTTTTGACAAGCGTCATCCCATACAAAAGACACGCCCTTCTTTGCGAGCTTGGAGAATGGTTGGCATTTTTCTGAGAGGTTCGAGATGAACCGACGAATATAAGCTAATCGCCCTTGCAATCCTCTGAGCTCTTTGAGGTTTCTCGGAGGTTGCAATTCATTAATCGCCTTTACTTTATCAGGGTCGATGTGAATACCTTTGGTGGTAACGACGAATCCCAGGAATTTACCGCTAGACATTCCGAGGAAAGACTTGGTAGGATTCATCTTTAATTGATGGGCTCGCATCAAGTCGAACATGGTCTTCAAGTCTTTAATGTGATCTTTCTTATCACGACTCTTCACGACCAGATCATCTACGTAGCATTCGACTGTCTTTCGGAGGTGCTCCTGAAAGATCTTCGACATGGCTCGTTGATATGTAGCCCCTGCATTCTTTAAGCCGAAGGGCATAACTGTGTAGCAGAAGACGCCAAGAGGCGTTCTAAATGCGGTGTGCTTTTCATCATCTGGATGCATCTTTATTTGGTTATATCCCGAGAAACCATCCATGAAAGACATCCTCTCGAAACCACACGTATTGTCGATGATGACATCCGTGATGGGAAGGGGAAAATCGTCTTTTGGGCAAGCAGCATTGAGGTCCCGAAAGTCGATACAAATCCTGACCTTCCCGTTCTTCTTAAGGACCGGGACAATATTGGCAAGCCATTCTGGGTGTTGCTCTTCCCGAACGAAGCCCGAGTCAATAAGCTTTTTAACTTCGGCCTCGATCGCCTCCATCATTTGCGGGCGAAACCGTCTTTGTTGTTGTTTGACAGGTTTGACATCCGTCTTGATATTGAGACGATGCACTGCTACGTTTGGATCGAGCCCTGGCATGTCTTCATAATTCCAGGCGAACACATCGATGTACTCCCTAATAAGAGAGATTAACTCCTCTTTTTCTTCGGGCGGGAGACTGTCGCAAATGAATATAGGCTTCGGATTATCTTCGCTGCCCATATTTACTTGGACTACTTGATCTTCGGTAGGAGGTTCTCTTTGCTCAAACTTATCACCATACTGCATGTTTAAGTGATGAACCCACGGATCTTCCCATGTCGGCATCTGGTCGTCTTCCTCTATTGTGGTAGGATCGACCGTAACCATGTTCGACATTAGCTTTTTAAACATTTCACCAAGCTTCTTTTCCACCCCCTATTCCCGCGGGGATGACAAGTGTTGCTCCGCATGGATCTTGTACCTGCTTTTTCGTCATGCAAAATGATTGAAGAGGCATGTACAAATCAGGGTTATCATAAAGCTTTTTAGTGACATTATCAAGACACATCGAGTACTCTAAATCATCGTTTATTGATAGTTCTTCGGTAAGTTGCCAATTACAACTACTTTCCGATGATTTATCATCGTCAAGATTGATTACAATGGGTACAATGTCATTAAGTACAAAACCACCATCATAATCAAACCCAGTTTCGGTGTCAGCTTCATCTCCGCTGTCCGTTCCTTGGGCCGGTGATTCAGTATCGGATTCAGCGCCGTATAGAAGGGAATCGGTGAAATAGTTCTCCAATCCCTTAAACGGTTGCTTATCCGCGACCACCGTCTTGACTTCATTATTTGAGTCCACGTACTTGAGGCATTGATGCAGAGTTGACGGGACTATAAGGTTACCGTGGATCCAAGGTCGACCCAACAGTAAGTTATAGGACGTTTCTGCGTCAATCACATAGCAGGTAACTTCTTATTTTAAATCCCCAATCTGGCATCTGATTCGAATCTTCCCTAAGGGTCTGGACCCGCTGGTGTTGAATCCGTAAATCGTAGTGCCGGTGGAAGCTAGTTTGCTAGTCGGGATTCCAAGATGATGCATCAGTCGGAATGACATGATGCTAACAGCAGAACCTGGATCAACTTGGATCCGGTTGACCATGCTGGAGCCGATGTGCCCTGTGAAATACAAAGGCCGATCATGCTTTGAGTTCTTCGTCTGCATGTCTTCTTTGGTAAAAGAGATGCATGGAAAATGATGCGCCGCGAGATTGCAGTGTTGAGCTGACGGCTCTGGTCCTTCAGGAGATGGCTTGATTCGAGTTAAGAAAGCTTCAGAGTCGCTCAAGGCCTCTTGTAAGGCTTTCCTTGTATCCTTGGAAAGATGCAGCAGCTCGTATAGGGTTATCCTAGCCGGGATATTGGCTAACTGCGCCATGATATCAAAATAGGGTGGAGAGCTTGCATTTCCCGGTTTGTCTCTCCCAA
The DNA here is from genome assembly GCF_001876935.1 of Asparagus officinalis. NCBI lineage: Eukaryota > Viridiplantae > Streptophyta > Magnoliopsida > Asparagales > Asparagaceae > Asparagus > Asparagus officinalis. Next base: position 13,715,802 of record NC_033799.1, on the reverse strand, counting down.
TCGGGTGATTGAATCGAGACTGCTTTGGGCTTCTTGAGGTAAAGGCTCTTTCCCCTTCTCCTTCTGCTGGACTTTCTCCGCAGCTACAGGCATTGGGGGAATTGCTGCTATTCCCAGTTCCGCCAATGTTTTGGAAGGAGGGGTTTTGGTACCTAATTGCTTGGAAGCATCCGGGTACTTGTAGTGATACTCATTCCCGCTTCGGGTCACAAAGGCCTCCTGTTCATCTTCAGAAAACGGGAAGGCGGGAATTTCTTCGTCATCTTCCCCTGGAATAGCAGAAGCTCCACAACAAGACTTACCTTTTCCTTTTGACTTTTTCTTGGAAGAGGTTCCAGTCCATTGTTCATCTCCGATCAAATCTGGATGAACCCAAAGAATCTCGCCATTTGGGGCTGTGTGCGGCACAAGTCCTTTCTGGCACAGCTTGTGAGGATCATCGTTCACCGTCTTCACTGCTGCCTTTATTACTGGCTCAAGCTGGAACTGGTTCAAGGGAAAAGAGCCGAAGCTAATCGTCACTGCATTCGCACCCACTCCCTTCTCCTTCGGCTGCTTCATTGTGATGACCCCGACATCGATGAGAGCTTGGATCTTGTCCTTAAGAGCATAGCACACCTTGGTAGGATGGTGCACCGCTCTATGAAATGCGCAGTATTTTGGATCATTGACTCTCTTGGCATCTTCCTGATCCTGGATTGGAGGCAATTTAATCTTGTTATTCTCAATAAGGTATTTGAAGATACCGGGAACTTCATCCTCTCTGAACGAATAAACTTTCGGGAACTTCGGCTCCGAGGCTTTTGGCTTCGGGGTCTGTTGTTGCCACCTTGGCTGTTGAGGCGCCTTTTGCTGCTGTTGTTGTGGTTGTGCTTGCACCTCGAACGTTTGATTCGCATTCACGGCATTTGCATGTGCTTTTCCTCTTCCCTTAGGGGCGAAGTTTGGTTGCGGAGCATTATTAGCTATTTGACCCCTTTCCGCCTTCTTCCTTTTAAGTTTTCGACCGTCTCACCATTCTTCTGCTTCTCATCGAATAGTGTACCGATTGAGATTTCGGTGTCGTCATCGAAGAAGTTTGTCAGAAACATATCTTCCATGTCGTCCCAACTGCTGATACTCCCGGGCTTGAGACGGCGATACCAGTCGAAGGCTGCTCCGCGAAGAGTGCCGACGAATGACCGCACCATAAGAGGTTCATTCCCAGAAATGATTCCTAAATGAGACTTAAAATATATTAAGTGTTGGGTAGGGGAACCCTTTCCATCAAACGGCGTAAAGTTGATTAGATTGAACTTTGCCGGATATGGAATTGATTCCCACTCCCTTGGATATGGACATGGTATGCCGGACCTTTTTACCTCTTGAGCATTCATCAACGCGTTGATTTTGCTCTCCAAGTCCTTCATCTTCTTGTCTTCACTCGTTACTATCTTCGAGTGGCTTTGGGGAGAGGTAACGTGGTCCTCTTTTGCATTATCATCAACAGGATCACCCCCATTGTCGTCGTTGACAGGGGGAATAATTATGTTGACATTATTCCCTTCTCGTTCATTCTCATCTTGATTCTGATGATTGGGTCGAGTGGGTTCTCCTTGGTGAGTTGTCAGAGCCGCGATCTGCTGGTCGTGCATCTCTCTCATTTGCTGCACGGCCATCTCCATCTCGAACTTGAAAGCTTCCTTCTGCCTAGCCAGGGCATCTTCAAGCATCTTGTTCATTTGTTCGGCGCTGATCATAAGTGATTCGTAAGGCTGTCCCGCACTAGACGCCGTGTCATCGGATGCTATAGCCGAATAGGAGTCTGAACCATCATCTGACAATTCCTCTTCCCAAGGAAGTCCCTTTTGCATCCTTTGGTAATTCTTTCGCCTATTGATCCCTGACCGCAATCGAGTCATGCGCTGGGATGCTTCGGCAAGTTGATCTAAGCTAGAGTGTCGTGTCGATTTCCCTCTGCCGGTCATATTAGCAGACACCTCTAGGAATTCGTCCTCTTGGCGAGCGAACCTCTTCCCACGAAAATGCCTTGGATTGGAAATCCTCTCGAACACCGAGACTCTCTTCGGGGTTTTAGAACAGCAGCATTCTGACAACACTACCTTGATGATGTTGGCACACGGACAGTGGGGTTCCGTGTCTTGAGCATCTTTCTTCCGAGACTTATTCATACTCCCAGCTCTATAGTATAACTCATCAGTTTGATAACTGGAGCAACTCATAGAGTGTTGGCATGATTTCCCAGGTATAACATCATCATCATCAGATGAGTGTACTTCCCTCTGGGGATGCGACGCTTTATTAGCGTTTCTAAGAGTCACTCGCTCACTTTTACGCCTTTGAGAGCGTGAAAGTCCAACGGGCTCTTGAACTTCAACTCGCAATCCAATGCGGTCGGTAATAGGGGCTTTCCCTTTGTTATCTTTCTTGGGGGGATTGATACGACCCCCAGCCTGGTTTATCGTTTGAGAACCTTTCAGCGGTCCCAATCGCTCCTTGACAGGTGCTTTGCCTCGGTTCTCCGGTAAGGGACCGAGACGATCTTTCAAAGGAATCTTTGATCTGGAAAGATCCACGTTCTTGCCTAACTCCGTAGGAGGTGCGGGAACGTGATCTGGATTTGAAGAAGCTTGGGTGATAACCCCACCCACTTTTGTCTTAGGTGCCGGGTTTGACTTTGGCCTCCACATCTGCTTGTGTTTTGACTGCTTCTTTCTCGTCGATTATTCATGTGAACCATAATTTGCTTACGCACGTACTCTACCATTTGTAGTATTCATAGCAATTTAGCCTAATGTATCTACTTGTTGAAGGGCTCAACAACATTAGAGGTGACGTGTTCATATCTGAAACATAACAGAAGATTCATTATAATTATTAGGAAGTGAAATAGATTTAACAGTTATTTACTTACAATTAAAATTAACAAGAAGTAACATAGAGTTAACTAGTACAGTCTGGAATTGATAGGAAATGGATTAAATATAACATGAAGTGAATTAAAATTATGATGATATGAATTAATCTTCAAAGCAAACGATTTACACTAAACATGATATCAATTATACTTAACATCAAATTTCATATACTTTATGTTGATGTTAAGTAACCAAGCAGTCAATATATCAGGGGTGTGTTTTCGGAAAAAGTTGCCTTCATCATTGATTTCATTAAACTTCAATCGTTACAAATGAAATTCAAATAACAAAGAAATAAAAATTACAACTTTTCGAAAATAAACACAAGATCCTGTTTTGCGGTCTCTTGCTTGCGTGGGTCTTTGGCCTGTGACGGGGACGTTGATATCCGTGGACTACCTGGCAATCAGATCTGGTCCGGATCAATCGGACAGAGCTTCGTCAATCCGCGAGGGGATCTAGGAACTTCTGATCCAGAAAAATCGGACAGAGCTTCGTCGATCCGCGAGAGATCTAGAAGCTTTGAAGCGTCTATCTCGGCTAAAGCGAGATATTAGCTCTTCTTAGTATTAACGCCAAGGGCTAATACTAAGGAACGGACACACGGGTGATGAAGATCTGATGAAGAATTCCCCTGAAGTGCTCGATCACTCTTCACTGCAGCAGGGCTTCGCCTCTTTCTCTCCAAAATTCCAGATCTGCAAAAAGTGAGGCCAAGGGTCACTATTTATAGGCAAGAGGGGTGTAGGGTGTCTAGGAAAAGCCTAGACACCCCTAGGGTGTCTCCACAATTCCGAGACACCTCTGGGGTGTCTCCGAATTCTGGAGACACCTCTGGGGTGTCTCCACATTCTGGAGACACCTCTGGGGTGTCTCCACATTCTGGAGACACCTCTGGGGTGTCTTCGAATTCTGGAGACACCTCTGGGGTGTCTCCACATTCTGGAGACACCTCTGGGGTGTCTCCGAATTCTGGAGACACCTCTGGGGTGTCTCGGAATTTTGGAGACACCTCTGGGGTGTCTCTGAAATTCCGAGACACTCCGTTGAGGTGTATTTGTCTGCTTCCGCCGTAAATTCTTCGTCCGAACTTGGATTTTAGTGATTCGAAGTGCGTTGGAAGCCGGACGAAGAGTTCTATCAGCTCCATTGGTTGGATTGCATGTGGAATGAACGAGAATCGAAGGGCGTTGTCCTTTTTTTTGTGAACATCGCCGGGTTCCCGATTGGCCCGGGTCTTCGTTGTTCCGAAGTCCTATCAGCTCACGTAGTTCGTCGATTCACTTCAATCGTTCATCGACGTCAATTGAACTCCTGTGGATCGGATAGAGACGTTCATCGTCGCTCTTTAACACTGAACCGTTCGTGGAGATCTATAGGCAATTTTCGATGCCTACACGAACTGTATCCAAGTATTGGAAGATAGAAAGGATAGTTTCTCAATACTAGTGATATATGACTTTCTTCTATCAAACATCCATGAAAGTGAAGAGAGGGTCTTGCCGTCATTCACCGTTGACATAGATATAAGAGAGAACCAAAGCCAGCCATATATATAGTATTAAGAAACTAAACTTTCTATAGCCCAATAGAAAACAAAAACTAAGATTACAAAAGTAATTTATATACTGTTAAGACCAAAATAGACATTCACAATCCCATCTATGTGCTCCTTTGAATGGCACCCATATTCTAGTCTCTAGTGAACCAAACATGGGACTTGATTGAAGTCCCAGGATAGCGAAATCCTAGTCCCAATCCCATAGGAACTAAATGCTACCTTAGTATGTAAAACCAGTGCAATCAATGAAATCAATCTAAACTGATTGCTAAATTAGGAAAATTAATATATGAATTAGTATAACCATAAATTTTAAAATTAATAATAGACATGCATGTGTCCTTTTTTTCTTATTATTTTGACTTATGATTGTTTTTCATCTTTTGAATCGGACCACTCATTCTCATGAACTGAGTTGTCCAAGGTGGGTTAATTATTAAAGTTGAGGGTGTTTTTTTTGAGTGAAAATAGGGATTTCCCTATCATTATATTATTGATAAACAAGGTAAGAAGAACATACAAAAGAAGATATCTACTGCTGATTAAGGCAACGTATCCGAGATGGAGAATAAGGCCCAATCAGTAGTAGATGTCTTTAAAAAAACTACAGAAAGCAGCAAAATAACTACTAAGTTAAGTACTCTAATAACACAAATAGAAACAAAGAGGCTAACTGCAGCCCAAAAAGGAATCCACGGCTACCCAAGAGATACTAGAAAACTAGCAGGAAGACATCTTCGGGTCAAGGCATCGTATTGCTGTCCTCACTCGACTCTAGGATATCTAAAAGTCCTACATCTTGAATAAGCTCCTTAATCTTGAGCGACTTCTTGGAGGTGGAGGCCCCTGCCCAAAAGAGGATGAAATTAACAAACTTCTTGATAATGCTACGAGGAGAAGACGAGATGTTGGAGAAGATGAGGTTGTTGCGCTCTTGCCACAGAACCCAACTGTTGGATGGGAAGCAGACACCCCATAAAAGATGGACAGAGGCTTGGACGGAAGGATCTGAGCACAGTGCAAGGCACTGGTCAATGCTAGCTGGAAGAGAGGCAATGCCTAATTTAAGAAGAAAAGGGGACCAGATGAGTTGAGTCCGGTGGCAAGAAGAGAAGAGGTGATCATGAGATTCTTGCTCTGAACAATAATTGCAACATGAGTCGGCTAGCCACCCTTGAGTGGCAAGTCTATCTTTGGTCTTTAGTCTAAGGGGACTGAGGAGCCAGAAGAAAATTTGAACTTTACTGGGCAGAATGTTATTTCATATGATAATGAGGTGCTTGGATCTCATCCCACCATCAGCTAAAGTGCGATGAAGAGAATTAACAGAGAAGGATTTGGAGGCTGATATCAACCAAGAGTCTGAGCAGTCTGCAGAGGAGGAAGGGACGAGGTTAAGAGAAGACAGATAATCTAGGAGAGCTTGCACTTGGCTCCTTGCCTCAACATCTCTGGGACGCCTAATGATGGGTTTCCAAACCCATGATCCCTCTTAGAAACTCCCTTGAGATGCAATGGTAACGAATTTGGAGAAGGCAAGATCATAGACATGGGGGAAAAGGCTAGCAAGGGAGTTAGCACCAGACCACTTGTCTTCCCAAAAGTAGGTAGTCGATCCGTTTCGCAGGGACCATTTGATAAAGGGGGAGAATGTTTCGGTGCATGAGTGGACATCTTTCCAAAATTTGGAGCAAAGATTGGAAGAGGAGGGGTTATGATGGTGGAAATAGTAGACTGATTGAAGAACCCTCCCTACATAGCTGGTGTTATCCAAGTAATGCCATAACCATTTAGAGAAAGAACCCTCCCTACATAGCTGGTGTTATCCAAGTAATGCCATAACCATTTAGAGAGGAGGGCAGAGTTGAATAGATGAAGGTTGATCACACTGTTATCCAAGTAATGCCATAACCATTTAGAGAGGAGGGCAGAGTTGAATAGATGAAGGTTGATCACACCTAGTCCTCCACTGGCTTTGAGGGAACAGACAGTCCTCTAATTAACTGGATTATTGCCTGTGATGCTGTCTGGGGCCTTACCCCATAAAAAGTTGCGTCTGATGCGATCTATATTCTTGATGAGCCAAGGAGGAAGCTTGAAGAAGGACATATAGTATAATGGTAAGGAGGAAAGGACTGATTTTAGAAGGACAAGACGACCCCCGATAGATAGATGCTTGCTTTTTCATGATGAGAGTTTGCGATGGAGGGAGTCCAATAGAGGTTGCCAGTCCGATCTGGAGAGAGAACCACGTTTGAGGGGGAGACCAAGATACTTGATGAGAGGGGATGCGATTGAGCAGTTGAGAATGTTGTCCAAGGTTGCTCCTTTGGATGGAGATTTGCCGCTGTAGAGCAGGTTGGATTTGGCAAAGTTGATGGCCAAACCAGAGACGTTTTAAAAAAGATACAGGATCGATTTGAGGTTGATGATATCTGACTCAGCTGCTTTGCAGAAAATAATGGTGTCATCTGCGAATTGCAATGATTTGATATCATTGAACTGGCCCTTAAGATGAAGTTCAGAGAGGTCTCCATGGTCGCAGCTGTTACGTAGCATCCTACAAAGAACATCAACTACAAGGAGGAAAAACATAGGGGAAAGGGGGTCTCCTTGTTTGAGGCCTCTGTGACAGAAAAATGAGTTAGTCGCGGTGCCATTGACGAGGACTGAAGACTTAGAGGAAAACAAGGTGGATTTGATCCAGGAGCACCATCTGGGGCCGAAGCCTCTAGCCTGGAGCAGAGATAAAAGGAAATCCCACCCCACACAATCGAAGGCTTTGTAGAAATCAATTTTAATGATACAGGCCTCAAGCTTCTTCGAGAAACATTGGTGAAGCATCTCGTGGCCTAACACAATAGAATCAATGGTGGATTTCCCACTTTGAAAAGCTGATTGTGAAGGGTGAACTAAAGATGGCAGAAAAGGGCTTAGACGGTTCGCAAGAACTTTGGTGAAGATTTTAAACATGCTATTGAGGAGGCTGATTGGCCTGAACTCAGAGGCAAGGGAAGGAGAGGGAGTTTTTGGAATGAGAGATATGAAAGAGTGAATGAAAATATGGAGGTGAGAGCTGTCATGGAAAAGATGATTGAAGAAGGCTAGGATGTCAGGTTTAAGCAGGTCCCAATAAGATTGGAAAAAGAGGATAGGATAACCATCTGGACCTGGGGCTTTATCTGGATGGAGACCAAAGATAGCAGCTCTGATCGTGATTTCTGAGAAGGGTTGTTCCAAGAGGTGGAGGGGAGGTGACGGTTAGGGATAGAGGTGATTCCAGTCTAGCTGGAAAAACGAAGGGTGGGTACCTTTGAAGTGATTAGAGAAATGATGATAGAAAACCCTTTGTTTCTCGAGCTCAGAGGAGATGGTCTTATTGATGTGGGTAAGGTGGGGGATGAAACTCTTCCTTCTGTGATAGGAAGCAGTTTTATGGAAGAAAGCAGTGTTGGAGTGATGCGGCATAATTAGGTACCAAAATTACAAGTGCACAATTGATCAAGTTATAGTATAAAAAGTTATCGATCCCACGAGGAAGGTGTATTGTAGGAGAAAAGTAGAATCGGTTCTTATGTTATGTGCGTGACAAAATAGGATTAAAGAATAAGTGTGATTGTGGAGAGAGATATGATGAGTGATTATTTTGAATATGTGCAAGTAACAATAAATTGAATTTTAAAGGAGAGAAGAAAGAATCAAAGAATAAAATAAAAAGAAAGAATAAAAAGAGAAAAATCAAGAAAATAAAAGATGGATGATTCAATTAGAGATATGAGAAATCTAGAATTGAATCTACTAGCTAACTCAAATATAAAATACAAACTATTCTCTTTTTATCATATTTCAACTTAGATTTATTAAGCATAGACTATCAAACCATTTAAGGAAAGTATAACCTATCAAATTATCATCTAAGTCAAAATTACTATTCATGATAAGAATAACAACAAGATAGTAATCCTAGAATTCATAAGCATAACCTATTAAACCATTTAAGATAAGCATAGATTATCAAATTCTTCTTCTACCAATTAGTTCTCTAGTTGATTATCCTAAACATGAATATTTTAAGTGCAAGAGAATAATTCATACAATATAAAAGAAATTAGACTAGTTTCATATAATTCTAAGATTCCTACAAGAGTTAATTTTACATCTTAAGAAATAAAAGCAAGTAGAAAATCAACTAATTATAAAAATAAAAAGAAAAGAAAAATATAAACTATGAACAAAAAATAAATCTAGCTACAAAGAATTAAAATCTAAACTACAAAATAAATTACAAAAATTAAATACAAGAAAATAAATCTACTCTATAAATTAAATTGCAAAAAGAAATAAAAAGACAAGAAAATAAATCTACACTACAAGCATGAATGTAAATCTAACTAATAAGCAATAATAAAAAAATTACTAAAAAGAAATAAAATAAAAAAATAAAAAAAATACAAACCTTCAAATTGCTCTTCATCTTCATCCTCATCATTCAACAAAGAGGAGAAAAGAAAAATTTAAAGTGGAGAAAAAATTATTTTTATTAATTATAACAAAAGTTACAAATTTAGAAGGCCTTCTCAATTAAGAGTAGCCATTCTCTCCAAATGGAGTTACAAAAATTTTCACACCTTTAATCCCTCACTCTCTAACCCTATTTATAGTAAACATCAGTGAATGAGAGCCCTTGGATTGAAATCTTATCCAAAATAAGCAAATTTCAGCCATTAATCTGTAACAGAACGTCGATGGTATCGATACCAGCATCGATAGGGGTATCGATGCGGGCATCGATACGGGCATCGATGCCCCCATCGATGCCGTGTCCTCTCTGGTTGCTATCCGCTGAATTTGTTGTATTTGATTTTGGGCTTTTGGCTTTTGGCTTTTGAGCTTCATACTTGTTTTCTTCATTAAATCAATGGGCTTTTGTTGAGAGATGAGATTTTTAAGATTTATTCTTCATTAACCTGCAATTAAAGATAAAAACAACTATTAGTGATATATTTATTCATATAAAATAAATAATGAGGGTATAAGATTGTAATAAAATGTGATTATCATGGAGTCACCTTCTTGAAGCCATTGGATCCTAGATCTTTGTTTCCAGTAGACTTCTTCTTGAGAGGCTAAGGAAGAAAGAAGATTTTTGAAGGAAGAAAGAAGATTTTTGAGGGAAGATCTATAGGCTATCTCCGATGGGAGAAGAGGCTTGGATTCTTCAGAGGTATTAAGAGATAGGATTGCATTAAGAGCGGCAGATTTACTGGAGGAGATGGAACCGAAAACGTTAACTTTCCACCATTTAAGTCTACGCTTCAGGATCTTGAGTTTAAGATGAAGAGATTTGACTGGGTTACCATCGCATGAAAGACTGGTCCAACACGATGAAACGAAGCTAGAGAAGGAGGGATGGGAAAACCAAGATTTATCCAGTCTGAAGGGAGGCCTGGGAGGAGGGCAAGAGGTATCTAGGATGATGAGTTCGTGGTCAGAACAGGATGAAGGGTGACAATGTTGGAAAATGGAGGGGAATTTAGATTCGAAGTCTGGGGAGATAAGGAACCTGTCAAGTCTGGCCATGGAAGGGGATGATCTCATGTTAGACCAAGTGAAGAGTTTACCATTTAGAGGCATGTCAATGAGGTTGAGAGAGTTGATGAGAAGTTGAAAGTTGGAAATGTTTGAAAAGGAGACAGGCCTACCACTTCTTTCCTTGGCTGAAGAGGTGACATTGAAGTCTCCAAAGAGGGACCAAGGGAGGGGGAACATATCTTTGATTCTACGGAGCTCCCACCAACATAATTCTCTATCAGCCTTGACGGTAGGTGCGTAAACAGAGGAATCAAGAAATTTCCAGTTTAGAATTCTGTGGCTAAGGACTACAGAGACGGAGAAGATGCCAATGAAGGAGTCCAGACATTCAAAAAGAGAATCATCCAACCCCAGAAGGACACCACCTCTAGACTCAATAGCATCCAATTGCAGCCAGGAGGTGATTCTGGAACCCCCTAAACTCTTGAGGATAAAGGGTCTGGGGGCACTAAGTTTAGATTCTTGAATTTCTATGAGGTCGACAGAGGAGAGGGAAATGGTGTCTCTAACTAATCTTCTTTTGGTGGGGTTGTTGATACCCCTAACATTCCAGGAGCCGAATTTCATTAAAACAGATGTTTGGATTCAATGAAAGGACTAGGCAGATCAAGGGGTTGATCCTGCTCTCCCTATCTCTAGTTCTCTAAGGCTAAGAAGTCCCTCTGCGGGAACTGGGTCTAGAACCCCGCAGTTGGAGAGAACAGATGCAAGCTTGGGGTCTGGGGCGTTGATGATAGGGGTGGAAATCGAAGAACAAGAGGAAGACTTACTTTGCTTCGCTAAGGAGGATAGCGATCTAGATGCAGAGAGATGGCGAATGAAGGGTGTTTAATAATCTAGAAGCAAATATTGACAAAATTGATAACATATGTAAATCCCAGTTCAAATCTGTTAAGCAACTATCAATTATTGGAAGCAACACTGTTACTTTTAATTTTTTAAAATTTTTAGGAGAGTTGGTAGCAAATAGCTTTGATTTAAAATGTTTGATAAAGATAATTAAAGAATATAAAGCTTTTTTTTGTTAGTATATTGATTCGTTGCTTAGCATATACATGTACTATCTGCCTTTTGTGGCAATATCGTAAGTTTTTGTAGCCACTAATTTCCCTTTTTTAACAAATAAGGCAAAAATTTCAGTGTTTTAGAAGGACGTAATAACTAATAACCAACTACACCACGAATCCGATTTTGGTTATATGACAAAAAGTATTATAATTATAATGTAATAGTTAATTTAATTTATTGATTTCTCTTAGGAGAGTGACTAGAAAGAGATTTTGATTTAAATAAAGAAAATCAATGTTTAAAAACTAGTTGTGACTTGAGAGGTGTCATATCGCCAATGACTTTTATTTTCGAAAGGCATACTTGACTAAAATACTAGAGTATTGTTTCATAAATGATAATTAAGGCAGCAACAATGGGGAAAATTGAATTCAACCAAATGCGGGAATCTCGATAAGTCACTAAGTTGGAAACAAAATTCAACTTTTGTGCGTAACGCTCTCTTTCGTGGTGATAATTTTTACCGCAAAAAATAGATAAATAAATAAAAGATAGACTTTACTACAAAGAGAAATTGATCTATTAGTGTATATGAAATTTGATTTTGTAGAGAAGAGGTAGTCATGCAGTAGCATTAAATAGAAAAAAGAGAAGATAAAGGAACAAATTTTTTTTATTAATGTTTTGTTTTTTGTTCTCAAGAAATGTTATTTCATCATGCAAATTGGATCTCACATTTAGGAAATTGTTACTCTCCTATGCCCAATAATATATGATTCTTTCACCATATTATATGTATATGGCTAATGATATTGTGAGATAGTGAGATGAAACCTTATTATGAGATGGACTAGTTGGGTTATCAAATTCATGATCCATATCATACATCTTGTTCAAAACATCATTAAAATGTATATGATCAATTTTCACATAGTTTGTAGTCTTCTAGAATATGAATCAAACTAGTTTAATATGTTAATTTTTCAAACAACTTAATAGCCATCTATTTTTCATATAGCTAAAATAATAATTATAAGTTTCAAAACAGTATAATTTTTTCACATATAGATCACGATGAGTGCGAATCACGATGGCCAGTGCTAATCATCGTATCGGGTATTAATTAAGCTGTCTAAAACATTATGTTATTTTACTACCCGATATAATTATAATTGCCACCAGCCATCGTGATTTGCACTCATTATGATCTATATATGGAAAAAAAATTATGTTGTTTTGAAATTTATAATTATTATTTTAGTGATGTGAAAAACGGATGGCTATTGAGCTGTTTGAAAAATTAACATATTAAACTAGTTTAATTCGTATTCTAGAAGACTCCAAGCTATGTGAAAATTTCACCATAGACATTTGATGATGTTTTAAACAAGATGTATGGTACGAATCATGAATTCGATGAGCTGATAAGTCCATATCATGATAAAATTTCATCTCACCATATCATTACACACACACACTCATGCACACACATACATATAACAACATGGAGGAACTTAGCACCAAGCATAAGTTTTTATGCTTGGTAGTGAGGTGACTCATTCTTATCCACTCATGCAAATGGGGGCTACATTCACATGGGTTAGAGAGTGGATAAGAATGAAACACCTTACTACTAAACACAAAACTTGTGTTTGGTATAAATATATATATATATATATATATGAGATTAATGAGTATCCTTGTCATAGGAGGAGATTTTCCTCCTTGTCGCCTATGTGGCACAATCACTACCATCCTCATAAAGTAGGCACAAATCCCCACCAACTCACACACTCTCTCCTACTTTATGAGGATGGTGGAGATTGTGCCACATAGGCGTCAAGGAGGAAATCCCCTCCTATGATAAGGATACCCATTAATATATATATATTGAGATGCACGTGTAATGCACATTGTTGAATATCATGATTATTTAAATTGATAACAATAGAGTAAAAAAAAAGTTTTTTGTGAGATTGACCATCAACTCAATAATCTCTCTCTTAATTGTTTCCTTCAACCCAGACTGTGGCCATGCGATCTACTATTTGTGACTTATAAACACATTAATCTAATACAACACCTCTATTTATTAGTATCTTGAAGTCTTCAAAAGATGGGTGATCATTCAATTCGTAAAAGAATTTTGCATATGAATTTACTTGCAATATATCCATTAAACTTTTAGTTGTGGTTTAACTCATATTCATATTAATTTTTAGTTAATGTTTTACTCATATTTATATTATCTAATATTTTCGTTCAATTTTATAGCTCATTCTCTGTATCATAGAAGTAAAATTGCAAGTATGAAGAATTATTTTCTTAGGAAATTAGAACAGGAAGATTATAATATATTTCGCTATGTGCTCTAAATATAATTTTTTTTCTTTGATACAAGGTCCCTATCAAATCTTACCCTAAACGATGTGAATAAAAAATATTATTATAACTCACTTGCCTAGGGCAATTGTATTGTCTATATGATACATAACTCATCTGGAATATACACATCTGCTAAGTGGATTTTGTTGTTGTGAGAGCAACATGTTAGAGACTCGTATTCAAACTTTTTTACTCTATAAAAGACATAAGAATTTGGAGTGCATAGCTTATATATCGTAACGAACATATTGATTCATGAAGAATTTTTCCCAATAATGATATTATTACAGCGATATTACTATATATGACATTTTTAAATAAATTATAAAGTATATATATGGAAACCTCAATGCTTATAGTCAGTAGTTAGGCTCCACAAAATATGTTAACTTTACATTATAGTTTGTTATTTGTAGTATTGTTGGCAATGCCATTACCTTTCTTTTTTATCTTATTATTCAAACTTTTCTGATGTAAGTTCTCTCTAATCACTCAATTGTCTATATTTAGTTTTTATAATATCAGAAGTTAGAATATTCTCTTCTACATAAAAAGTATTGATATAATTTTCTTAAAAAAATATATACACATAGTAGCAATAATCTGTACTTCAGTTCAACTCAAATATTGGCTTGAAACCATTTAGAGTGAAGTCCTTTCTACGCTAAAATGGTGATATAGTGATTAGAGAGTCTAAAAATCAAAGAAGAAATTTCTACAAAAACAAAAGTAATCTAATGTGTCAAATTAAGAAGTAATTTTTAAATTATACATGGGCAGTATAGATAGCTATAAAAAGTAATGTATATATCTTCATAAAAACTTCATAGTGAGTGACCAACTATAATCATCCTAATTTAAGCATAATTAATTATTATTTTAGTTACTAATTTGATACGCTTAACTATGAAATAAATCTCCAGCAAAAACAAAAATTGAGATTGTAATATGCTGTAGGTAAATAAATAAATGTCATTAGAGCTCCTCTTTATATTAAATTTAAAAATAATAATTTAAATTATTAAGCATCAAATATTAGCTCATGTGAGAAAGTAAAGTAATCTATGGTCTATATATGTTTATAGTCAATCAATCAAACATATAAAATTTATGATGACCACAGTCAAAATTATATGGTGGGTTCACATTAAATATAATTTATAAAAAAAATAGTACATTAAATCAAAAACTTTTTAACCACTATAGATTATCTGAAAATTTTTACATTTATGAACTATATTTCCTAGGAATAGTGATGTGTGCACTTAACTATAGTCTAATAATCTTATCGTCATTGTTTCCTTCAATCCAGAGTGGTCTACTATTTGTGAGTTATAAACACATTAATCTAGTACAACATCTCTATTTATTAGTATCTTAAAGTATTCAAAAGATGGGTGACCATTTAATTCGTAAAGAAATTTTTATATGAATTTTTTGCATATATAAATTACACTGCCTAGGAACGGCGATGCGTTGTACACTTAACTATAGCCTAATAATCTTAAGAACGACTTATTCTTCAATATCATCATTAATTAACGTATTTATGCATTACACTGAAAACACAATAAAAATTTAAAAAACTACAAAAGAAACATCATAAAAATTTTAAAAAGTTATAAAAAACATCCTAAAATTTTGTAATTTACAAATACACAAAACTATTAAAAATTATATTAAAATCAAGAAAATACAAAAAAAATCATTGAAAATTTTCAAACTTTGGAGAGGTAATTTGCAATGTTCTAAACTTTAAGGACGTTTTTCTGTAAATTTAAATTTTAATAGATTTTTAATTATTTATGTTCTTTTCAAAAAAGTTACGGGTAATTTTGACCATGAAACGTTTTTCCTAAATCTATACTTTTAAAGTGAGTATGATATTTTTTATAAAATTTTAGTTTTCTAGGGGTTGTTAGTAATTTTGTATATTCATTTTTTGTGTCTATAGGTTAGAAATTCTCATGGTATTTTTTTTATAAACTATGAATTTTAGGGGATTTTTGTAATTTTTTAAACATATAAGCCTTTTCTACAGATTGTTAATTATTTATAGACTATTTATAATTCATATGCTTTCAATTTACTAATAAGTTTGAAATACTCAGGTGTTATTTATAAATTTTGAATTTTAAGATTTTATTTGTAATTTTTGAAACTTCAAGGGTGTTTTATTTAAATTATAAATTATGTAGTGGATATTTGTAATTCCTATATTTTTAATGTACTATTAGGTTAGAAATTATCAGAATTTTTATAAATTTACAATTCTAAGGGTTTTATTTTGCAATTTGTAAAAAGTTCAGAGTGTTTATTGTAAATTTCATAAATTTTTGGGTGTTGTTTGTGTTATTTGTAGGTTTTTAGTGTGTTTATAAGTTTGAAATTTTGAAGGTGTTTTTTATAAATTTTGAATTTTTAGGGGTGTTTTTGTAATTTTCAAAACTTACAAGATATTTTCTCTAAAGTAAAAAACTTTTAGTTTCTAGCTAGCATATATTTTTTAGATTTCTTACTGAATTGAAATAAGTAAAATTTATACTTTTTAAGATGTTTTAATAAAATTTATAATTTGTAGGGGTGTTTTTGTAATTTAAAAAATTTGGAGGATTTTTTTACAAAGTTTAAAAATTTTTAGGTGCTGGCTAGCATATGTTTTTTAGATTTCTATGTGAATTGAAATAAGTAAAGGATTTGAATTATATCAAACGTATTTTCTTTATCCAATAACATGTTAAGTCTTATTTTAAATATGATAAATCATTTAGTTACTAATTCAAAAAAGATAAGATAATTAGAATAGATTAGGATAACAATGTAATATTTAAAAAAGTTGAGGGTAATACTGACCATGAAATTTTTTTTCCGAACTCGTACTTTTAAAGGGAGTATGATATATATATATATATATATAGTTTATTTTTATTATTAATGTTATGCATTCTGTCTAGGCTTTTCCCTTTGTTACATTTTTAGTTGGTTTACTGTGTATGTGGCTTGCATTCAGCAGTTTATTTTTTTTAATCTTAATTTGAACTCGCATATTATTTTGTAGGGAAGTTTTGTTACATTTTTAGTTAGTTTACTGTGTATGTGGCTTGCGGTCAGCGGTTTATTTTTCTATCTCAAATTGATGTTGCATATTATTTTTAAGGGAAATGGCTTGCTTATTAATTAAAAGGTATAAACTGATTAGGGATTCATTTATCTAATCTTTTAGCTAGAATGTCTGTCAGTTAGAACCGTTTGGGCCATAACATTATTCAAGTTCGATTTATTTATATGTCATGATGACTGTTAATTATTCAGGAACTATTCATTTAACACACTCATGCATAATTTTTCCGTAATATAAAGTTTATCAAGTTGTGAATCTGATTATACAAGTATCCATATCGTAGAGAAAGAAATCTGCAAACGAATTTTATTCCACACAACGTAAAAGCTAACAAATTTAAAAAATAGTCTAGAAAGCTAGCAAATGATAACGATAACGTGTTTCCATGCGACAATTAGAAAAACAACGTCTAGCTAATTGTAACAGTTCAATAACGATAACATGTTTCAATACATGGACATCATCTTCTCCTTTTTTCCCCCAAAAATTCATGAACAATGACTTAAACACAAAATATAAGCGAATAACCAATAATCAAATTTGATTGGTCCATAACTTGAATACTAGCAAGTTCTTTGAAAGAAGCTTTTCACTGGTTCATTATTATTTGGTAAAGGGAGTTGATAATGGTATATATAGCTAGCCCATCGCTTAGCAAATGTTACTTTGAGCTTTTTTTTAATGCTAAATTTGGGTCGGAATAATCCCTTAGAAGATTGATTCTTGATTCACCCTAGGCCTGTCCATCCGGGCCGGCCTGGCCCGGCCCGGAAATCCGGGCCCGGGCCGGGCAAAACCGGGACCCGGACCCGGGTACCCCGGGCCGGGTCCGGGCCCGACCGGGCCGGGTTCCGGGCTGGCCCGGCTGAATTTTTTTTTTCAAAATTTTTCAATTTTATTTAAATTTTAAATTATAAAAAAAGATAAGAAAAATAATAAAAACAATAATTTTATTAATTACTTAAAATGACATAAATTACAAATAAAAAATGATAAAAACAAATTCTTTATTAATAACTAATAAATCATTTACAAATTACAAGTACAAATTTATTTTGGAATTAATCGCATCACAATAGATAAGTAAATCCCAACTAGGTTGGCACCTACTCACCTATATCACTATCATTTGCAATTATTTCCAAAATAATTCTTTACAAATTTTAAGCTAAGATATAAAAACTACAATCTATTCTTTATATCTATCTGCTAGTCCCAATTCTTCAAATTTATCTTCAATTCCAGCCATCCGATCGATGCCTTGCGTTCGCTTCTCGTACCTCCACCAATCTTGTAAGCACATCACCGCTTGTACAGTATACGGATCCAAGCATGTCCTGTGATCGTCGATCAAACGACCTGCTGTGCTGAAGGCGGATTCCGAAGCTACCGTCGAAACCTGCACTGTTAGTAAGTCACGAACCATGGTGGAAAGTATAGGATATGAAACTGATCCATATACTTTCCACCATTGCAAAATATCTAAAGCATTT
This sequence comes from Asparagus officinalis, assembly GCF_001876935.1. Classification (NCBI taxonomy): domain Eukaryota; kingdom Viridiplantae; phylum Streptophyta; class Magnoliopsida; order Asparagales; family Asparagaceae; genus Asparagus; species Asparagus officinalis. Next base: position 13,697,724 of record NC_033799.1, on the reverse strand, counting down.
CCTTGACATCTAACTAAAGAAGCAGAAAAATATTCATCTATTTCAGAAACCTCCGATGATGACGATCCAAGTCCAGATCCACCAGTTAGCTCGGCTACCATTGCATACCTATCAAAACTTACACTTTTACCTCGGGCTCGGGATGAGCTCGAAGAAACCGAAGCTGCAGACTGTTGTGCAGCTACACCATGTCTAGCTGCATACTCATCATATAAAGTTTGAAAATAATTTCTAATAAGTAAATGATGAGTAGTAGCATTCAGGGTGGTTCCATCATCTAAGTCTATAACCTGTCCACCATACAATGACTGTAACAAACTTCGAAGGCCAATATCCTTCAAGCATGGATCAATAAGAACCCCCAAACCAAAAATATGAGGAATAGGCCTAAAATACTTATTAAATTTGCTCTCCATTTCAAAAACCATAGGTCCAAAAGTAGCATCCAAACGATATTTATCAAAAAAATTTTGAATATTTAAAATTTGTAAAGCAGCTAAAGTAATGGTTGGATAATAACAGCCAGATAATAACATGGTAGCATCATAAAAAACTTGTAACATTTCATTTAAATTACATATAACTGTCCATTCATCTTCAGTTATTCCATAAGTGCTACCAGAACTAGAACTAGAAGCATAATAGTTTATAAAATCAGTTATAATGTCTTTATATTCTATTGCTACACTTAACATTGCATATGTGGAATTCCACCTATGGTCAACATCTTTTGGAATTAGTCTAGGCTTTACATTTTTTCTTTTACAAAATTGTTTCCATCTTTTAAGTCTTTGTTCAGAAGCACTATGCATGTAAGCAACTGTTCTAACCTTTTCTATCATGGGTTTAATTTCAGTAAATGCACTTTGAACAATTAAATTTAAAATATGACAGATGCACCTAATATGAAAAAGATCACCATGACATGGCAATGATAAAGATGATCTGATAAAATCAACAGCTACATTGTTATTACTTGCATTATCTAGTGAAAGAGAAAATATTCTTTGTGAAATTTCTAATTTCATAAGTTCTTCAATTATTAAATTTGCAACATTAGCACCAGTATGTGACTCTTCTATTGCAATAAAAGAAACAACTCTTTTAAACATTTGCCAATTTTCATCAATCCAGTGTGCTGTGATACATAAATATCCAGTTTGTGCTCTAGATGTCCAAATATCAGAAGTTAAAGAAAATTTACAGTTTAAATTTTTAAAATAAGAAATTATTTTTTCTTGTTCTTGCTGATAATATTTTAAAATATCACGTTGACAGGTTTGACGAGAAAATTTTTTAAATGCAGGATAAAAACCATCTCTAAACATATCTTCAAATTCATCATCTTCTACTAATTTAAAAGGAAGGTTTTTAAGAATGATAAACCTGATTACGCATTTCCTGGCTCTGGCAGCGTCATAGTTCCAACTACCGAGACTACCAGAAGAGGAGGATTGAGAAATCATGGATTGTCGGATATCACCTTGAGGAGGCTGGCCTTTGTTGTGTTTATCTAAATGGCGTTTGAGGTGGTTGGTGCCGCTCTTATGATGAGCTTGAAAAATCTTGCCGCACAAAGCACACTTAGCCTTCTGGGTGAGGATCCTACCGTGTTCATCCTTGGTGACGTCGATCTTCTCGTAAAAATTCCACACATCGGATCTTGGCCGTTTAGGAGCTCTTGGTGCAGATTCGTCGCCACCGGATTCGGGATTAACTTCGGTAGGAGGACTGATAGTAGGAGGACTCATAGTAGGAGGACTCAATTCAGGATCGGGAGATATGTTTTGCTCTTCATAATCAGATCCGGAAGCCATTTGGGGATTGGATTAGAAAGTATAAATAAGAGAGTATAAGAGTATAAGAGAGAGTATAAGAGTATAAGAGAGAAGAGATGAGTTTTTGGTGTGAAGAAAACAAATGAAAACCCCCCTCTATTTATAGAACCAGCCCCCTAGGTAAATGACCAAAATAACCTCACAAAATAGCCGTTTTTTGACCGTTTTTGAGGGCAAAACGGTCAAAGGGCCAATCTGACCGTTGTTACCGGGCCGGCCCGGCCCGGCCCGGCCACAACGGCCAGATTTGGCCTTTTGACCGTTTTGCCCCCAAAAACGGTCAAAAAACGGCTATTTTGTGAGGTTATTTTGGTCATTTACCTAGGGGGCTGGTTCTATAAATAGAGGGGGGTTTTCATTTGTTTTCTTCACACCAAAAACTCATCTCTTCTCTCTTATACTCTTATACCCTCTCTTATACTCTTATACTCTCTTATTTATACATTCTAATCCTTTCATCAAATGGCTTCCGGATCTAGGCTACCTGAACCCGGGCCCGGAACCCGGCCTGGCCTGGATTTTCGGGCCGAGGCCGGGCCGGGCCGGGCCGTGGCCGGGCCGGCCCCGGGCCGGGCTCCGGGCCGGGCACGGGCCAGTGGGTAAAATGGACAGACCTAATTCACCCATTAGTTTATGAATAAAGGCTTTTTTATAATAAAAAAAAATTTATTCGCTTACCATTAAATAAACAACTGTATATGTAAACTATAATCAAATAATCAGACAGATAATTAACAAAATATTTAATTAATGTTCACCCTACACCAGTAAAATGCGAGAAGGTATGTGTATATTAAGCAAAAAAACCATTGAGGAACAACGTAATCATACATGAAAAGAATCTCTATAAAACTAAAAAAAAGTCCACAAAAATAAACACCGTCTCTAATTTTTTTGCAGAAGCTTCAGAGCCTCCAACAACACCCCTCTCATTCTCCCCACATTCACCCTCACATTTTGCTTATCAAGATAAACCTCCCTCAATTTCTCCCACCCTTGTTTATGAACTGATTTAGGATCCTTAATCACAGGGTCATCTCTCTTGTACTCCTCAATCAACGTACTCTCTTCATCATTGATCAGATACTCCAGATGCCTCAACCCCATACCCAATGCGGGGCCCCTTATACCTGTCACGTGCCAGCACTCCAGCCCCCCAACGGTATTACCTGCCACCACCACCGCACCTGCCGGCATGTACACCATGTGGTCAGTCCGGCGCCGTATACCCCGACCATCACGTCGGCCTCGTTCGCCAGCGCCTGGCGAGCCCGCACCGTCCTCGCCAACCGCCACATCGAACCCGAGTATCCTGGCCATTGCCACAATCGCGGGCTCGTTCGCAATAGCTCGCGATTGCCTTCGCGATATTATCAGAAGTCGCGGTTTTTTGTTGTTGGCTGAGACTGAAGTTGACCGTATCGTAGACCTGCTGAGCCTAAACGTCTGTCGGAGCATCGCTCTGAAGTTTGACATCGTTTGGTTGTCGACCGTGCCTAGCTCGGTTTCGAATTTTAGACCGACTGTTATTTTCGGGTAGCAACGGATAACGTCAGCTTGTTCGTCCTGTGTGATATCGACGATGTCATGGTTGGACATGCGGGAGAGGATTCGGTTGAACCGGTGGAGCCACCAGGGTTTTGCGTCAGAAATGAGGAAGTGTGCTTCCCCGTGGAAGTGGCGGGAAGTGAGGTATAGCGGGATTAGGACGTCGGAGAAGTCATGGAAGAGGGCTGCAGGTCATTCGCTGACTGGGTGGCCAGGGCAGAACGGAGTCAGATTTTCGAGTGTATGGTTTGATTTTCAATGGCCGAGATGTATTCAAGAATGCGGTTCTTGAACCCGAATCGACTCTAATGTCCCCGATGGCTTCGCAGGTGTCTGATCGTAAGCTCGACTCGTAGCATATCGGTTTGGGTCTAAGTGGTTTGGATCCAGGTTCTTCGTCATCTTCGTCATCTACAAATACAGAGGACAGTTTTTTAGAAACTCTGAGTTAGCGGCCCTAGGAATTTATTGGCCAGAAAACTAGATACAGAACAAACACTAAAAACAGAGGTCAATAAGACATTGAAAGATCCACAAAAGTTTCACCGAAGACACAAATTGAGAATCAGGGTATGACATTTGAGATTGCAGAGGCTACCTTGGAAAAAGGAGTACATATCTTCTTCCTCTGTTACCATCTTCAAATCATTTTGCAGTTTCAAGTTTTCTTTAGAAATATGCACTGCAAGAACAGTAAAATTGTGCTTTAAAAACTGATAAAAAAACAAGAGAAATAGAGTTTCAGAGAGAGAGAGAGAGAGCAATACCATGAGGAGCAGGGCAATAGCAAGCCTTGAAAAGAGAGAGGATGCAAAGGGAGAGCATAGTGGATGCAATTATGAGGAAATGGCTAAGTTTTTTGTTGCTTATGGGCTTCATCCCTTTAAGCTCCATCCCCTGTTTTCTTTGCCTAGTGCTCATCTCCTCCTCTGGTTTTTTTCTGCCTTTTATTTCTCATTCTCATGCCATTGAAGTTTCTAGCTCTTCCCGTCTTTGTTTATTGAATCTGTAAAGAACGATACCAAATCTTTTATTTTTATTACACAAGTTGTTTAATTGCTAGGAAAATAGTTGACTTGTATCTTGAAATGTATTTACTATGTAAAATACTTGATATTATATCTCGTTAATTGCTAATCCTCTAGCAATTGTAAAATTAAGATAGCAAGAAGAATAACCAAAAACTTGAAAATTTCAATGTATGACATTTTTAGATTCAACTATCATAGTTTATGAAAAATGAGAGAGAGGAATATTAATGAAGTGTGCTAGGGACTGTTTGTAAATAAAATACATATATAGTTCTAACTAATCCAATAAAAAAAGTGTGCTAACTAATTCATATATTTCCCCCCCTCAAACAGTAAGCACTCACAATCTTTATAGAGTGATTGAGATTGAGAAGCAACTTACAGACAGAACACTCTTTTGTTGATGCAAAATTTCAGTAGTAAAATACAAATGAAGGCAATATTAATAAGTATCAACAGTAAATGGTTGATGTATGTTATGAACTAGAATACTCAGCATGGGGATATTCTATAAAGTTAGCAGGGTATACTTGTGAAGATCATCCTAAAATACTTATAGGTTCTCTATATTTTTAATAAAGATCCCAATTTTTTATTAAAAAATTAATGCATGTTTAAGCAATTACAAAGTCTCTCTAACAACTATCCTTGCAAAATAGTACAAATTGGAATGTGAAGGAGTGGACAGCTCAACTCGTCATGTTCTTCTAACATGGAATGCAAATTACTTCACACTGAGATACTGAAAATATTTTATGTCAAGTCAGAACAAAGAAATGTGTTTTATTTTCTGATGGTAGGTAACATGAAGGATTCAAATTGAAATATATCAAGGAAATACTTGTTGTGCGCGGAAGCCAATTGTTATGCTTCGAGGAACTAAACCAAACGCCGAGAGAGAAGACCAAGCAAACCAAAATAACGGCACAAACACAAACTCACCAATTTTACGTGGTTCGGCAAGTTGCCTACATCCACGGGGTAAGAAGGGGATGAGGTTTTCACTAATAGAGAAGAATAGTACAAACTGATATTACAAATCACTCAAACTCTCTAATTAATCTCACCAACAAAGCTCTTAATCTCTCAAACAAAACCCTAACCAATAGCTCCAAGAAATATCTCTTTTCTGTGCTCTAAATATCCTATATACTGCTCTCCCCAAATAAACTCTAAAACGTGTTTAGGATTATATATCAACACAAAACCAAATCAGAACATGAAACTAAATTCTGGGCCTGACCCGACTAGCGGTCGACCGCACAAAGCTCGCGGTCGACTGCGACTAACGACAGAACCCAGAAAACAATTATAGGGTTTGGCGGCCG
>NC_033799.1:13684599-13691969 GCF_001876935.1 Asparagus officinalis | reverse complement strand
GGCCGACTATGGTGGTCGACCGCTACCAACTCCAGAGACTCAAAATCGATTACATGGTTTGACGATCGACCGTGGCAGTCGACCGCACCAAATCCAAAATCAAAACATGAGCTCATGCACGTATTCGGTCGACTGGTCTAGCATCGCGGTAGACCAAACAACTCAAAAACAAACTCTCTGTGTCCAAAATTCCTGTTCTTCACCAAATCCTTCGCCAAATCTACAATTCTCCACGTCGGGTGAAGTTTTTCCAAAACTGAGCCAACACCAATACCAACCAAACGTCTTACTTGTTGCGTCCAGTACGAAGTAGAACAAATCCACAGCAACGGACTCAATCCACAAAAAAAAAAATAAGTCGAGACCCAAATGAGAACGTGAGCACTCTCCAAACGTCGATATCAACTCACCAAACCGGCTGCATCATAAATGACTGCCTACGTATCATCTTTACCAAGGAATCAAGCCTTCACGTAGTTTACCAAATAGCCTCCAAAGGCCCTCAATCAACTAGAAGAGTTCTCAACCCTTTACCAACATCACCAACAAATCTGCAACTGATAGCTCTTCCAATGGCCCCAAAGTGAAACGATCCAAACATCTCCATCTGAGGTAAACCAATGACCATATCAAAATACGAACTATGTCCACCAGCTACTCGAATCAACCAACTCATCATCTGCATCCACATCAATATGATCCCCAAACTGTGTCACCTCACCTGGAATCCCAATCAATGCAGTATGATCTGGAGTATATGGAGTAATCTCCACCTAACGTGGAGTAGCATCACCCTTCACCCGCTGCAATATCCTAACGATCTGATCAATACTCTTCACTTGCCGAGAGTTAAATATGACATACCTGCTCAAAATAAAATCAGAAACCAATACCTGATAATCAAACACGCCTCTGAATCCTAAATGTGTACTCGGATCAAATCTCACATCCTCGATGTGACTATATGTTGGACGACCAAACATCCGAAGCAACCTAATATCTGAAGCAGCTCCATCAGATCCAAAATCTCTAAACGCAGCAGTCAGCAACCTATAACTAAGATGACCCAAATATGTCAATGCCCAAACACCAAAATCAATGCTCGACATCAAACGTCGATCCTCCTCTAGTAAGGAACGACCCATCAAAACTGTCATCTCATATCGTCGCCCTAATGTTTTCTCTTCAATGAAGTGTCTCAAACTGCCATGAGCTCGGCACAAATGTAGAAAAGAACCCCTACCAAAAACAGAACGTCGTGTTACCTTTCCGCCAATACACTTCCTCCATATGTTGTTGACTTCTAGGACTTCATACCAACGGGACTTGGTTGTAACCCACAAATGCCTAGAACAATCCCCAACGTAAAAAACCAAATACCGATTAACTCACAATGATGCCTCCTTGGAAGGCCCCCAAATGCCTAAATGAACACCACCTAGAAGACCCCTCGTTCGGTGAATAAAAGTGCTAAACTTCACCTCGGTCTCCTTGCTCATATAAATGTGCTCACAGGACTTCAATCTGCAAGTTAAAGTGCTCCTCAACAATCAATGCATGGCACTAATAATCGAATATCCCAGCCTTAAATCCTTCTTTCTCAACCATCTTCCTCAAAGCACCAACAAACCAATGCGAAACAAACTGAAAGAAAATAGATCCAAACTGCAAGAAAGGTAGATTTTTACCTCCAACTGAAATCCTAACAAGAGCCTCCAAAAGATCTTACCCCCACACGATGGAAGACAAGATACACAATAGTAAAAATCCCACATTTATCACCAACTGAAGCCCTAGACGAACTTCCGAAGTGATCTACTCCTTCAATTAGCCCAAGTGTAGTCCAAGCTCTGATATCACTTGTTGTGCTCTGATACCGCTTGTTGTGCGCGGAAGCCAATTGTTGTGCTTCGAGGAACTAAACCAAACGCCGAGAGAGAAGACCAAACAAACCAAAATAACGGTATAAACACAAACACAAACACACTAAATTTACGTGGTTCGACAAGTTACCTACGTCCACGGGGCAAGAAGGAGATGGGGTTTTCACTAATAGAGAAGAAGAGTACAAACTGAGATTACAAATCACTCAAACTCTCCAATTAATCTCACCAACAAAGCTTTTAATCTCTCAAACAAAACCCTAACCAATAGCTTCAGAAAATACATCTTTTCTGTGCTCCAAATATCCCCTATATTGCTCTCCAAAAAAAACTCTAAAACTTGTTTAGGATTATATATCAACACAAAACCAAATCAGAGCAGGAAACCAAATTCTGGGCCAGACCCGACTGGCGGTCGACCGCACAAAGCTCGCGATCGACCGCGACTAACGACAGAACCCAGAAAACAATTACAGGGTTTGGCGGTCAACTGCGGCGATCGACCGCTACCAACTCCAGAGCCTCAGAATCGATTACAGGAATTGGCGGTCGACCGTGGCGGTCGACCGCACCAAATCCAGAATCAAAACCTGAGCTCGTGCACGTGTTCGGTTGACCAGCCTAGCACCGCGGTCGACCGAACAACTCCAAAACCAACTCCATGTGTCTAAAATTCCTATTCTTCACCAAATCCTTCGCCAAATCTACAATACTTTGAGGGGAATATATAAAAAAGTGTAATCGCAAATCAAAATTAATTTCAGTGCGATATGAAAACAATTTAGTTTTTAAAGAATCTGTGGCGTTTTTGTTGTTGTTGTTGTTGTTGTTGTTGTGGCTGGAAGACTTTGAGGCTGTTAGCTGCAGTTAGGACTTAGGAGGCACAACATCAAGGAGATAGGGATGCTTTTTGAATACCAAATGATTGATATATGAAACTATATTTGTCAATATTTATTAATCTCGAACTATCTTAAAAAGTATTTTCAGTGGCATCTCCTCCCTCATTTAATAAGAAAATTATAGGTCTTGAATAAATTAATCACTCCATTTCTAATTCGTGCATTCTCCTAATAAATTCTCTATATTGCAGTTAAGATTCCAGTTTCTAAAAACTAATGCATGTTTAAGCATTTAAAAAGTCCCTCTAACAACTGAACTTGCAAAATAATACTATTGGAATGTGAAGAAGTAGACAGCTGAATTCATCATACCCGCTGCAATATCCTAACGATCTGATCAATACTCTTCACTTGCCGAGAGTTAAATATGACATACCTGCTCAAAATAAAATCAGAAACCAATACCTGATAATCAAACACGCCTCTGAATCCTAAATGTGTACTCGGATCAAATCTCACATCCTCGATGTGACTATATGTTGGACGACCAAACATCCGAAGCAACCTAATATCTGAAGCAGCTCCATCAGATCCAAAATCTCTAAACGCAGCAGTCAGCAACCTATAACTAAGATGACCCAAATATGTCAATGCCCAAACACCAAAATCAATGCTCGACATCAAACGTCGATCCTCCTCTAGTAAGGAACGACCCATCAAAACTGTCATCTCATATCGTCGCCCTAATGTTTTCTCTTCAATGAAGTGTCTCAAACTGCCATGAGCTCGGCACAAATGTAGAAAAGAACCCCTACCAAAAACAGAACGTCGTGTTACCTTTCCGCCAATACACTTCCTCCATATGTTGTTGACTTCTAGGACTTCATACCAACGGGACTTGGTTGTAACCCACAAATGCCTAGAACAATCCCCAACGTAAAAAACCAAATACCGATTAACTCACAATGATGCCTCCTTGGAAGGCCCCCAAATGCCTAAATGAACACCACCTAGAAGACCCCTCGTTCGGTGAATAAAAGTGCTAAACTTCACCTCGGTCTCCTTGCTCATATAAATGTGCTCACAGGACTTCAATCTGCAAGTTAAAGTGCTCCTCAACAATCAATGCATGGCACTAATAATCGAATATCCCAGCCTTAAATCCTTCTTTCTCAACCATCTTCCTCAAAGCACCAACAAACCAATGCGAAACAAACTGAAAGAAAATAGATCCAAACTGCAAGAAAGGTAGATTTTTACCTCCAACTGAAATCCTAACAAGAGCCTCCAAAAGATCTTACCCCCACACGATGGAAGACAAGATACACAATAGTAAAAATCCCACATTTATCACCAACTGAAGCCCTAGACGAACTTCCGAAGTGATCTACTCCTTCAATTAGCCCAAGTGTAGTCCAAGCTCTGATATCACTTGTTGTGCTCTGATACCGCTTGTTGTGCGCGGAAGCCAATTGTTGTGCTTCGAGGAACTAAACCAAACGCCGAGAGAGAAGACCAAACAAACCAAAATAACGGTATAAACACAAACACAAACACACTAAATTTACGTGGTTCGACAAGTTACCTACGTCCACGGGGCAAGAAGGAGATGGGGTTTTCACTAATAGAGAAGAAGAGTACAAACTGAGATTACAAATCACTCAAACTCTCCAATTAATCTCACCAACAAAGCTTTTAATCTCTCAAACAAAACCCTAACCAATAGCTTCAGAAAATACATCTTTTCTGTGCTCCAAATATCCCCTATATTGCTCTCCAAAAAAAACTCTAAAACTTGTTTAGGATTATATATCAACACAAAACCAAATCAGAGCAGGAAACCAAATTCTGGGCCAGACCCGACTGGCGGTCGACCGCACAAAGCTCGCGATCGACCGCGACTAACGACAGAACCCAGAAAACAATTACAGGGTTTGGCGGTCAACTGCGGCGATCGACCGCTACCAACTCCAGAGCCTCAGAATCGATTACAGGGTTTGGCGGTCGACCGTGGCGGTCGACCGCACCAAATCCAGAATCAAAACCTGAGCTCGTGCACGTGTTCGGTTGACCAGCCTAGCACCGCGGTCGACCGAACAACTCCAAAACCAACTCCATGTGTCTAAAATTCCTATTCTTCACCAAATCCTTCGCCAAATCTACAATACTTTGAGGGGAATATATAAAAAAGTGTAATCGCAAATCAAAATTAATTTCAGTGCGATATGAAAACAATTTAGTTTTTAAAGAATCTGTGGCGTTTTTGTTGTTGTTGTTGTTGTTGTTGTTGTGGCTGGAAGACTTTGAGGCTGTTAGCTGCAGTTAGGACTTAGGAGGCACAACATCAAGGAGATAGGGATGCTTTTTGAATACCAAATGATTGATATATGAAACTATATTTGTCAATATTTATTAATCTCGAACTATCTTAAAAAGTATTTTCAGTGGCATCTCCTCCCTCATTTAATAAGAAAATTATAGGTCTTGAATAAATTAATCACTCCATTTCTAATTCGTGCATTCTCCTAATAAATTCTCTATATTGCAGTTAAGATTCCAGTTTCTAAAAACTAATGCATGTTTAAGCATTTAAAAAGTCCCTCTAACAACTGAACTTGCAAAATAATACTATTGGAATGTGAAGAAGTAGACAGCTGAATTCATCATGTTCTTGCGACAATACGGAGTGAAAAATCGTCCCACACTAAGATGCTTAAATTGAACAAAATAAAGGTATGTATTGTGATGATATTTAACATGAAATACCGCAGACTTGAGATTTATCAAGAAAATTCTTTCAGGAAATATATAGAAAATTCATAAGCGCAAAGGAATGTTGTTTTTTGTATCATACAAAAAACAATTTAAATTTCATAAAGAAAAAAGAATAAAGAGCTTCAGGCTGTTACGGTTAAGGCACGGCATCAAGGGGATAATGATATCTCTGTAAGTTCATTTAAGAGATTATAAGTAGGTGAAGTTGATATATGCAAAATATTTTTCTCATATCTGGTTTCTGGAGCTATATAAATACAATAATTTGGCCTTCTCACCTACACCACTTGACGGGAATTACTTGAATAAATTAAAATCATACATTTTTTTTTTCAAAGTTTGCTCAAAAAGTTGAAGCAATTGAGCATGTGTAGTGCGTTAGGTGATAATTTTCAATGTGATTAAATATCATGAAATTAAACCCTTGAAATGTTCAACCACAGGAATTGGTCTGAAGCGAGCTTTGCTCAAACTGAGAAGAATTTGTTCGCTTGTTAGTTGGGAAAACAACATCAAGTGAGTCCGCTCAAACTTTGCTTCTACAAATGAGATTCCAACGTCATTATCTCCCATTTTGCGGTCCCTGACAACCGTACGTGGTTGCTAGTAATAGCTGATCGTAGGTAGCTAATTTTAAACGTTTAAGTTGTCATGTGAAATTTTTTGTATTCGGACATGATGAATTTTGCGTGTGGCGTTTCCCCATCTTTATAGCCATCACTTTACTGGCTTTTCATGCTGACAGGTTGTCTACCTCCAAAATTTCAAACATGATGTGCCGGTGGACATTGCACATTAATACCGTGTTAGGTGTAACTAAACTTGAGAGTGAAAAAGAGGGAAGCATGCCAGGATGCTGAAGTAGAGAGACCAGGAAAAGGGTTAACTGCTCCCCAATCAAGATACTGAAATAGTTTATACTCTCCAGAAACAACTACTTCTACGACTTCCTGATAACATTTTTGAACCGTTTTTGTTCTAAACCGGTACAATTTTGATGGTACCTCATCTTGAAAACTACAATCAGAAGTTTCTTACCGCATCACAATCAACACATGCAAAAACCCACTACTATTAAGCAACTTCGTAATAATATTTCCGATAGGTTTTGGCCTTGGCTTAGTAAGTGTAACCCTTCTGGAACATCCCGGTCTTGGCCTCTTCACTCTCGCCCTGAGCAGAGTAGCGGCCAAGCTGGGCCATGGAGTTGGCCTTGGCTCGGACAAGAAGAGCCTTTTGTGCTGCCTCAATGTTCTCTGGAAGGCCTTTCCATGTTTTCAGCACAGTGTTCTGGAGAGCACGTGCATAGGAGAATGATACGTGCCATGGGTTGGGGGATTGGTTCATCGCATTCAAGTTTAGGGTTGCTTCTACTTCGGACTGCCCTCCGGATAAAAACTGCAAGATAATAGTTTTACTTTATTGTCATTTTTCACAACCATCTTATTAGCATTGAGGAACAAATTTATCTAATTATGTTATGTAATTGATCGTTCACTTGATTATAGATGTAGATTTCTCTATTTGTGATTATAGACAATGCTTGCTCAGCTCGGAAATGATATAGATCGCAAATGAAAGGTTATGCCTGTGCCTTTCTTAACTTTGTGAATAGCAAATTACTAAGTGGATCACCTAGCTTATGCAATCATTCAGACAATTGTACAGAATGAAATATTTATGTTGAAGTTGAAGATGCTAAATTTGTTACATAAGTAAAATTTAATTACTTTGCATCAATGCTTAGGTGGGGTTCCAGATAAGTGTAAGTGTGCATGCCGCACGCATGTATTGTGTGGTTATTTTTGGTGGTGGTTTTTTTTGTGGGTTTTCTTTTTTTGTGTGTGGGTGGGTGGGTGGGGGGGGGGGG
>NC_033799.1:13682587-13684589 GCF_001876935.1 Asparagus officinalis | reverse complement strand
TCAGAGCTTAAAAGTCATTAATAATTAATAACAGCTAAAGTATAATGTGTAATTATCATACATAATGGATTGGTTCCGACTAAAAAAGAGAGGTGAAAGATTAACAGGTCGCGTGGAGAGGAGACATCAACAGAACGTGGGATGTGCGGTTGATATGTAAACTAAGGAGTTAATATAGGCATATAACACAGTATTCAGTAGGAAGTTTAACTTATCAAGAAATAATTATGATATTTTTTTGTCTCTTAATGCATCCAGGGAGCTTTTAAACATGGTAAAATTCTAATGGGAACTTTGCTTATCGGCTATCACTAGCTAATCAAGAGGGGTCAGCTGTAACAGCAAATAATGCGAGAAGAAGGAAACCCCAAACATTTCCTAATCTTTGATTTAATACATGTTGGTAATTGACCTTTTCAGTATTAAAAAACAATAACATAAAATGAAAGAACCGCAGTTCACAATGAGTTGTACCATGATGCCAGGAACGGCAGGCGGTACTCTCCTGTTGAGCATCTTGAGGGTATATTTGGCAATGGTCTCAGGAGTTGCCTTCTCTTTATGTTCAGCACCAGGAGTAACCATACTAGGCTTCAACAGGATTCCCTCAAACATGACATTATTTTCAGCCAAGTAGTAGAAGACCTCTGACCATACTTTCTCTGCTACCTCAAGTGTCTGATCAATCGAATGGTCTCCATCAAGGAGAATCTCAGGTTCTACAATTGGTACAAGACCATTATCCTGCAAACCTTTACTGTTAGAGAAAATATCCTCTGACAACTATCTCTCACTATATGACCTTCTAGACAAGCAAAACCAAGAGATTCATATCATTACTGAGAGCTATTGGAGTTTTTACACTAGATCATTTAAAGTTGATCATGATGAAATAAGCAGAAAATCTTTGATTTAGGTGACCATTACTGAAATATCTTCAATGAAACACAACTTGCTATAATTAAAAGAATTAATGCAGCACAACTTCCATCATTGTCCACAAAGTGGTGCTTGCTTGCCCCCAGAACATAAAAGGGAAGGTTAATCTGCATTACATTCTCATCAAGATGATGTTTCTTGTGATGCTCTACCAAAACTGCAATCCAATCACTAAACAGATATGGTTGTATGGAAGTCAAAATGATGCAAGCTTGACTGAATATTGGTCTCCAACAAATGAAAAATAAAGATCTATCCTGGAGAAAGGAGTTGTCAAACGACATAATTCAACAATGGTGGACTTCAATACCGCATCACCTCAGTTGTAGGTTATAATAATTAGGATCTAACTCTATCATGGAATCCAATAATACCTGAGAAATGGCAGCATATCTTGCAAGCCCCCAGGCAGCCTCCTTAACAGCAAGGGCAGAAGGGCCACAAGGAATGCTAACCACTGTTCGCCTGATATGATGATAATAACAATCAAACAGAAGGGTGAATAAATAATAGATAATAAAAGAAAGAGCAGTCATGAATTTCCAACAAAGAGTTCAAGCTCACCACTTAGCAAAGCGTGCCCCTTGCTTGTAATACTCAGCACTCCTTGAAGCCAATCCATCTAATCCTTGGCACCAAGATTCATTGTTTGATCCTGGTAGGGGAACTAAACCCTTAAAAGAGAGAAAAAGAAGCCGAATACTAATTAATACATGTTCTCTAATGACCATGGTAATAATCATAGTTGAAGAGCATGACAAGGCAAAACAAAGCAGAAAAGGGAATATTAGTGACAATTTGGGATTTCACACACACACACACACATACACACACTCTTACCTATAAAAATATCCAAATAGGTATAGTAACAAAGGTTCTATTATTATAAAATATTTGAGACATAAAATTAACAAATAATGTTATGATTACTTAAAGATGACACAAAAATAAAACAAATAAATAGCGGAAGCCCATGTTAAAGGAACTTTGCTCGAGTGACATATTCTTCTGGACATCTTTCTTTTCAAAAGAAGTTCTACACACAGTGACTTCAAATGCCCCC
>NC_033799.1:13654517-13682577 GCF_001876935.1 Asparagus officinalis | reverse complement strand
TGCCCCCCCCCCCCCCGCCCCGCCTTGAAAGCATTTTTTGCCAATTTGAAGTAATCCTTAGAAAGCCAAAATAAGAATCAGGCAAGACAGAGTAGCACTAAATCACCTTATCAACTTTAATACCAGGCACAACTTTCTGATCACGCAAGCAATCCACAAACTTCTTCCCATCAGTTGTAGACTGATAAAGTGTTTCCTCAAAGAGAATGGCACCAGAAATATATTCACCCAAGCCAGGAGTAGTCAACAAAAGCTGTCTGTAAGCTTGGCGATTAGATTCTGTGTTGTCCAAACCAATGGAGGCAAGCCTCTTACCACATGTGGCGTTGGATTCATCAATTGCAAGAATTCCACGTCCAGGGGAAGCAACAGTTTTCTATAAATAAAAGATAGAAAGATAAAAGCATGAGAGTTAGAGGTAATAAAGGACACAAACTGAAATAACTGTTTTAACATAAATAGTTACAAACCCATACGCACAACCAATTGAAGTTTAAAACAGAATTGTTCTGGATAAATCAATCATTTTAGTTTGGAGTGTAGCGTACCAAAAGAGCTCTTTAGTTGGTTGCATGACGGATTAAGAGAGCTCCAAGTACCCATTAACTTAACTAAAGATAACATACAGAACTTTGCATTTATTGGATTTTACTGTTGACCATTCATCTGAATTTATATCTTTAAGATGAAGTATGCAAATGATAGCACATGACAGAAGAATAAAGTCAAAGTACAAACAGAAAGGCATGTATTATGTGGAAGAATCGAAGTATTGGATGCATTATATTATTATAAATTAAACCAAAAAGAACTACAAGACCTAAGAATTTTACTTACAATAGCATAAAAGTAGTCAAGTAAAAATCAATACTGTCATCCGAGCTGTTTGGACTAGTTCATAACCAAAATTTCTAATGATAATTAATGAAAAAAATTAAGAATGGGATAAATTTTAAAGTATTCTGCCGCAATTTAGAGTGAGACTCCTGTGAAAACTACCTTCCTTCTAGACAGACCAACTCAATCACATTGAGGCTTTAACCTAAATGACAACCCGTGCTCCACCCAACATAATACCGAGTTACAAACTGAAAGAAGGATTCAAACATTCATCCCCATGATGAATAAGATTCTCACGTCCAAAAAAATGGATTGTCATAATTCCTCAAGGCTTAGAGGCTTCTTTGATATTTTACTATGTGATTATGACTGTTTTCCTTCATAAGAGAACTAACACATGTTCATAATGTTAAAAACAATGGCTGTTTGGTAATAATTCCTTCCTCCCTCCCTCCTTCCCTCTCTTGACTACTACACGTATACTCCTTTCACCAAAAGAACCCTAGAAGTTTATAATGAATTAGGAGAGAGAGAATTTCCAGCATTGGGCTGTAATGGTAACTCTCAAGAATAGATAGCAAATTTGACAAGTTTCAGGAAAATTGTAGGCGTCACAATTACCTGGGTCATTGACTTAATGGGAAGAGTTAGGAGGAGTTATACAGTAACTCCAGCCAACTCTATTTAACAAACAGAACTGTAGAAGATGCACTGTGTTGTTTTTATTTTCTTTCCTGTATAACTCATACAATGGATGCTTAATCACAAAAATTAATTATCACATTAAGCTTATAATTGTTGAATCAAGATACTTTACTCTTAATAGTATTTCCATTCCGTTTCCTAATTCCTATGTTATTAAATATATAACAGATAACAAAAAAGGCTAAGTTATTCAGAGTTACAGGATCATTGTATTACTAATATATCATATCAATAATTCAATATACCTATTTTCCTTGATTGGTTACATATAATGTGCAACAGATAGCAATTTTGGAGAACATTTCTGAATTTTGGAGAACATTTCTGACAAATGATGTCACTTATGCAAACACTAAATCCCAAGAATATATGAGATATATAATATTATAATATATTTATCAACAATCAGCAAAATCCTGATACTTTCATACAGAAGGCTGATGTCTATGGTAATATTATAATATATTTATCAACCCTCCTCTTTTATCCTGTCCCAAACAAAGATAAAGGAGAAGGGCAGGTAGCCGATAGCCAGTGTAAAACATAGTCGGATCCACATGAAAAATGAATCCTATAAAATACTCGTTGGGGCGTCCCCACCGTGACGTGTTGCATTGATGTCACCCCGATGCAATGATAAGAAAGGGTGGTTTGCTAGGGCATCCCCAAAAGCAATGCGTTAGATCGATGTCACCCCGATGTAATGACAAGTATGCAAGGGTGTTCTAAGAATCTACAATTCTCTAGTAGGTTGCCAAATAATATTAGGCATAGACTAGAACATCATAAAAGGAAAAATAGTAGGAGATTTTTACAGAAGAATAAATTAGGTTAGCTACTTGGAATATAAGTACACTTACCGAAAAGACGATGGAACTAGTACATGTCATGCTTAGAAGAAAGATAAGTATAATTTGTTTACAAGAAACTAAATGGATAAGTATAAAATCTAGAGAAATTGAAAAGACTAGATATAAGCTTTAGTACACGAGAAAAGAGAAGAATAGGAACAGAGTAGGAGTTCTTGTAGATAACATAATAAAAGAATGTGTTGTAGATGTAAAAAAGAGTTGGAGATAGAATAGTACGAATTAAAGTTGTATTAGGTGTAGAGATTATTAATATTATTAGTGCTTACATACCACAAGTAGACTTGCCTGAGAGTACTAAAAGGGAATTTTGAGATAGCTTAGATGAATTGGTACAAGAAATCACATTAGGAGAGAAATTCTTTATAAGAGGAGATCTTAATGGCATGTTGTTAGAATAATAATGGATATGAGAGGATACATGAAGGTTTCGGGTATGGAGATCAACTCAGATAAGAACGATGTGGGAGAATCAATTTTAAAGTATGCAACATCATATGATTTGATAATAACAAATACACTTCTTAGAAAAAGAAATGAATACTTAATAACCTTTAAAAGTAAATTTAATAGTAGTCAAATAGGCTTTTTTCTTACTAGAAGGACGGATAGGTTAACATGCAAAGATTGTAAAATTATACTGGAAGAGAGTTTAACTACACAACACAGGTTGATTGTATTAGACATATCTATTAACAAGTGGAGTAAAAAAACCAACATGAACAACAGACTAAGAACTAAATGGTGGAATTTAAAAAGAGAGAATTTAATGCATTTTAAGGATAAAATGATGAAAGAAGATATATAGAATATAAATAATGAGACTAATATTATGTAGAATAACATAGCTTCTTGTATTAGGAAGGTGACCAAAGATATACTAGGAGAATCTAAAAGGTATAAATCAAACGGTAAGGAGAATTGGTGGTGGAATAATAGTGTGCAAAATGTTATTAGAGAGAAGAAAATTTTATATAAAAAGTTAAAAAAAATATAGGAGCAGGGAAAACTTGGAGAAATATAAGCTAGCAATGAAGCAAAAAGAGTGGTTAGTGAGAATAAATACAAAGTTTATGAAAATTTCTATAAGCAGTTAGAATCTAAGGAGGGAGAGAATGATATATAAGCTTACTAAGATTAGAGAAAGGAAGAGTAGGAATTTGGATAATATTAGGTGTATTAAAAGCTAAATCAAAGAGTTTTAGTGATCGACGAGGAAATAAAAGAGAGGTGGATGAGTTACTTTCATCAATTGCTTAATGATAACCAAACAAGTGAACAAAATAGAGAATTTGACCATATACATATAGTGAATGACATGAACTATAGATACTATCGAAAAATTAGGATTAGCGAAGTTAAAGATGCTCTAAAAAATGAAAAGAGAAAAGCCGTAGGACTGGATAGTATCCTTATTGAAGTTTAGAGATGTCTTGAAGATATAGGCTTAGGATGGTTAACTAAATTACTTAATAAGTTTATCGAGACGAAGAAAATGTCTGATGAGTGAAGGAATAGTATTTTGATACCAATATATAAAAATAAAGGAGATATACAAGGTTATTCAAATTATCGTGGCATAAAACTCATGAGTTATACTATAAAACTTTGGGAGATGGTAATTGAGCAAAGACTAAAAAATGAGACAAGTATATCTAAACATTAATTTGGTTTTATGCCTGGGAGGTCAACTATAGAACCTATACATATTTTGAGATGATTGATGGAGAGATATAGAGAAGAGAAAGGATCTACATATGGCTTTCTTTGATCTAAAAAAAGGTTATGATAAGGTGTCAAGAGAGGTAATTTGGTGGGTTTTAAAAAAACATGTAACAACCATTGTTGGATATACCTTGCATTTTTTCAGTCTATCTTTGGTCTGTAAATGTTTTATGTTGTTTTGAAACTTGACCTATAAATTCCTATTCATTTCCGGACATCCTTCTTCCTAATGTTAGTTTTTGGCCTATTATTGAATAAAATTGTTTTCTTTCCTTTGGACCCACATCTGAATTTTCTTATTCTTTTCTTAGATGATGTTACCTTAAGGTCCACAAACATTATTAGGGATAAAATGTTTCTGTCACAGATTTGTTATGTTAATGAATTAGGGCCCAAATGCTACAGGCCCATATTATGTCATGAATTTGATTTCAGATAAAGATCTCTACGTTTTAAATCCTTAACCTCTTAACCAAATATCCCTATTCTTAAAAAATCTCAACAACTTCCTTGTTTCCCTCCCTATCTGCACTACCTCCTCAAATCTCTCTATTCTTGCCGTTATTTATTCGTGTGGGAAAAAAATAGTGAGAACAGAAGTTTTTCTAGCTCGGCAACAAGAGAGAAAGAGGAGGAAATTCGGTTATAGGGACTTGATATCAATTGGATCGAGTGCAGGAAAGCTTTCATTTCTTCTCTGCTTGGTGTTGTTTACTCATCCCTTATTTTAATCTTACTTTCTTTATGATCCTTTCACTCGAAAATTCTTTCAAGCATCTGATCTGAAATTTCTATTTGTTATCTTACTCCTATTCATGCATGATTTATAAACAAACATCCAAACCTATTTTTCCATAAGGGGCTGTTTGTTTGCCTAAAAAAAGAGGGAAATCAAATAAAAGGAAACCTATTTCTAAGAAAAATAGGTTTTGGGATTGTTTGGTGGGCTAAAAAAAGAAGGAAATCAAAGAAATGGAGATGAGATGAGATGAGTTGTCACCTTATTATAGGATGATGTGAGTGATTTTTTAAGAAAACTTATTTTGATGTTGTTTGGTTGGCGAGTGATTTTTTAAGAAAACTTATTTTGATGTTGTTTGGTTGGCGGAAAAAATAAGAAAATGAATTATAAGAAACCTATTTCTTGTAATAGGTTGTTAGGTTGTTTTCTTTTGTTTGGTTATTTCTTAAAAATAAGAAAATAGATGAGATGAGATGAGTTATCATTATATTATTGGATGATGTGACTCACACTTAAGGAAATTGTTTTCCTAGTTTTTTGGGAGGAAAACAAAGAAATGAAATGTTAATGAGATGAGATGAGTTGTCACAATCTTATTGGATGATGAGAGTGATTTTTAAATATGAGATGAAATGAGTTGAGTGATGTTGACATGTTGTGGATGAAAATAATATTTTATTAGATATGGTGGATGTGATGGATGAGTTGTTGAATGAAAATAATATTTTATTAGCTGTGGTGGATGAATTGTTGGATAAAAATAATATTTTATTAGATGTTGTGGGTGAGTTTTAGTGATGAAAATGTGTGAAATTGTACTTTTTGAGATTTCTTGGTTTTCATTTCTATTTTTTGGTTTTTTAGGAAATAACCAAACAGGCCCTAAGCATACATCTATAGGTAATTTGACTTAATGAATTCAAGACTTATCATGATTCGATTGAACATCTAGTACCTTTTTTTATTAATCTTTATCTTGGTTCATTAGTTGTTAGAGAGAAATATGTCATACACAAGCCAAAGGATTTTTGTTCACTCTATGAAAGTTTGATGGCAAGAGCTGTAAATAGATTGAAGTTTGGGTCCAAGTTTGTAGTCCTTTTTTTCTCGTTCCTATACAACTATTGGTTATATCCATGTACACAAGACTGGTATGATCGGTATAAGTTTTATATATATATATAGAGAAAATCTTATGTCAACTTAAGTGGATAGAAAATAGTCATCCACCAACTTTTTTATCCATTAATGTTGCCTTGGGATCTATGAAATATATGAAGAGTCTTTTGAGATTTGTGCTTCTCTTGATGACACAAATCTAAATGCAAGATGAGTGGATAAAAAGTTTGGTGGACAAGACCTCCTATCCACTTAAGTTGACATAAGCTCATATCTCTCTCTCTATATATATATATATATATCTATATATATATATATAGAGAGAGAGAGAGAGAATATATATATATACTCTCTCTCTATAGAGAGAGAGAGTATATATATATATTCTCTCTCTCTCTATATATATATATAGATAGAGAGAGAGAGACCTAAAAGTGTAGTACCATGTATGTAAAACTATTGGTTATTATTGAATTTTATCTGCTTGTTTCATTTTAGGTTCAACACATTAGCTAGTTACCCCAATAAACATAATTATAATATGGTCTATATGAGTTCTTTTGGTAGCTTTTGTCAATTATTTCTTTTGTGTGAACTTTGCGAATGCTACTGCAACCTTTATACTATTTCTTATATATCCTACTATTTTAATGGCATACTATACTTCCATGAAGTTGACCAATTCTTAGTTAAAGGTAATGAGTATTGTTTGACTATGGTTTTTTTTTCTTTGGCTTACATGTACGTCATGAGTGTGAATGATACATATAGTTGATTTTATTAAGTGGTTATCTATGTCTTCTGATGCACATGTTACTACACAATGAAGAACACTTTACTCTTTAGCTTGCATTTATACAAGTTTTACAGGACACTGTGTTGAGCTGACATAACAAAGTTTTCCTTCACAATTGAGATTTCATGCTACATGTAATTTATTCTATAACATTAAAATATTTAAATATTTTGACTTGCAGACTAGTAGAGGATCTTATTTGTATAGGTTATTAAATCAAAATAATGGGTCTGATTTATTTTAAGTGGATCTACACTATATATTATCCTTATATAAACATTTTATTTTCATAAATCCAATCGCTTTCCTAAAGAGTAAGTATTTTCTAGAAATTATTCAAATACAAGATTTGATTCTTTTTCAACCAATAAACTTTTGATCAATGAACCAAAATTTTGTCCTAACCACTTAGATACTTGTTTTTAATCACTTTAATTTGTTTTAAAATAAAGTGCTTCTAAATTGTGATTACTTTAGGCTCACTTAATTATTTTCAAATTGAAGTTCTTGGATATGTTTTAAGACCGGTTGAGGACATATTTGTATTAGACACAATGTCTGGATGGAGTAGATTGTCACTGTTAATGTAGTATGCTTTTTATGTCAGATAGTTTGGCATGTACACTGAATATGAGACTCTTGCTTGATCACTTAGTGCAACAGATAGGACAGACTGTGCATGAAGCCGGTTCCCGAGAAAATATGATCCATAAGCGTGATATCATAGTATGGCTATATCCTCGACATCGACATCCCGATGTGAGGCTTTCCTTGGCTACTGTTACTATAGCATCGACGAGACGATGCACATTCTTTGAGTAGACATATTCCAGACCATGATTATCTTTCATAGTTTTACGGAAACTATTCCACAGTAACACTGTGGTTAGTGCACAACATTTCATCATAGTCACTTTAACAAGTTGGCAAATACAGGGTTTTAATAAGGGGGAATTAGAGGGGGGATACACTGTATATAAGTGGTTTAATGCCCATACATGCTATACTGAGTTATATACACATTATGAAGGGCCAAGGGCTAACACCTGTCATGAAGACATGTTCCCGGGATATGTTATGGGAAAACTGACTTATATACATAGAAATATCCACCTCTAGCTCAAATAAGACAAATAAAAGATAATAACACTTTTGTTTATTGCTGGATAGTCTAGACTTGTAGTTGTTTGTACAATTGACTTTTCTGAACTGACATGTACTCTTATGATATTCATCTTCAGAGTGTTGTTATTTGAAATGTATAAATGTAGTGTTTCCTTTACATGTTGTACCTTTTGCTTATAAATGCAGTTCAATTTGAATATCTTACTCTTACTTCTTGTCTCACACCTTGAAGCTAGTATCTATTTTATACATACTTCTTTGTCTTCTAAATTTCCCACTACGACATCATCCCGTCTATTCTGATGCTAATTAGTGTATCTTGAACTATTTCTACTTTTTACTATTAGTTCATGCATATTGTTCGCATACATTTTCTTATTCTATATATTTTCTTTGGAACACTTGTCGGATTGCTCTAACAATCGTGGAATTTGTCCTCCAGCTTTTAGGTGGTGGAATGTTACATGAATGGACCAGGTTATGTAGATGGACCAATTGGGGATGCAGCTAAAAGATAAAATCCAGATACTTGATATTTGGTGCAGTTTGTATCAGTTGAGTTGGTGTTGCTAGTGAGAAATATGTACTTTAGGATTTCTGTATATTTTATTGAAGAGAGTTCATTATTTGATGTATAGATATTGCATCTGGGTTTCGGGTTTCAATAACTACAGTGGATTGGTTGGACATTTAAGAGAGTTATTGGTGCTGAATATTTTTTTGGCTTTATTTAAATGTAAAGATATTTTAGAAATTCCTGTTTTCTATTACGAATGATAATTCTTAAAGATTATATTTTTCTACTGGTCTAGAGGTGTTACTGTAGATATGAGAGAGGGGTTCACTCTCTATAGTTACACTGCCGGCCGAGTCACCTGTCCTTCATGTGCATTTTTGGGACCGGCGCGTGACAAAACATGTATCTAGTTTATATATCGATGTGATTAAAGATATGTATGATAAAGTAATAACTAGAGTACGAACTAATAAATGAGAGACTAGAGTACGAACTAATAAATGAGAGACTAAGTCATTTCCTATTACCATAGGTTTTACACCAAGGGTCCACCTTAAGCCCTTACCTTTTTGCATTAGTTATGGACCAATTTACTAAGCACCCTCAGGATGAAATCTCATGATGTATGTTATTTGCAGATGATATAGTATTAGTTGACGAAACTAGAAGAGGAATAATTTCTAAAGTAGAAAGATAGAGACAAGCTCTTGAATCTAAAGGTTCTAGAATTAGTAGAACAAAAACAGAATATATAGAGTGCATTTTTAGTAAAACTAAGAAAAAAAGAGCCTATAATGCATATTGATAGTTAAGAAATACCTAAAAGTATTCATTTTCACTATTTAGAATCAATCATTAGGCATGATAGTGAGATAGATGACGATGTTGTACATCAAATTAAAACGGGATGGTTGAAATAGAGGAGTACCTCGGGAGTCTTATGTGATCATAAAATACCAATAAAACTAAAGGAAAAATTCTATAGGACGGTTATAAGACTAACTATGCATTATGGGTCCAAGTGCTGGGCAATTAAAAACATGTGCAAAAATGAGTGTAGTAGAAATGAAAATGTTGCGATGATCTTGTGGATATACATTAAAAGATTAGATAGGAAATGAGTGCATCCATAGTACATTGAGGTTGCTCCTTTTGAGGATAAAATGAGAAAAAATAGATTATGATGGTTTGGTTATGTACAATGAAGACCTCTTAGTGCACTGGTTAGAAAAAGTGATAATATTATAGTTAATGGGCTAGGAGATCTATAGGTAGACCTAAAAAGACTTGATTGGAAGTAGTTAGGATGGATATGATTATGACTAACTTAACGAATGAGATAACCCATAACAGAATAGGATAGAAAAATAGGTTTCAAGTAGTCGACCATAAACATTTGAGATAAATGCTTTGTTGTTGTTGTATGTACTGTAACTTTGATTTAACTTGATGATTTGTTCTCCAATAGAGACTTGAGAAACCAATTCATCCTATGACAATATCAACAATAATAAAGCTTTTATCCTAAATTTTTGGGGTCGGCTATATGAATCCCTATGTTACCTGGGTACTGCTATCATGAAGGCATACCCGTACCCAATGTTTTAAATGTCGGATGTCGGGTTCATGTCGGTTGGCCAAAATTCATGTCGGATAGCGGAAATCGGGGATATATCGGGGACATGAAAAAAATATCGGATTGCCATATCGGATAGGTTGATATAATATCATAAATAGAATCTTCACATACATGATAATTATATTGTCTAAACATATAAAAAAGTACATAACTTATTGATGTTAAGATCACTAACCAATTGTAGACACCTGATTTCCGAGTCGGGTTTTTCAAACTTGACCCAATAAGCTTAAAACCGCTTTTTCTGAAATTTGGCCGATATTTCTTGGCCGCAATGGCGCCCGACATACCCGATATTTTCCGACATGTCCCCGACATGACCTCAGAAACGCAATACGCATTGAAATGAAGGATATCGTGGCGGATAGGGTATAAATCCGCCATATCGGCCGCCATGTCCAAATACGTGTCAGTATTTAAAACACTGCCCGTACCAAAATACGTATCAGTACCCAAAATTCATGGCAGCCGATATTTAAAACACTGTCCGTACCAAATACGTATCAGTACCCAAATTTCATGGACACTCTGGATATACGCATACATTTATTTAGACATGTACCAACTATTTGATATATGTTTTAATTTAAAAGTATTGTCATAAACTTCTTGGACGCATATGCGATAATTCACATCCACTTCTTGGAACTCGTTAGACATGGGTCGAGTTCATTTCAGCACATACCCAAGTTCAAAACTATGATTTGAAAGGGTCATTTGAGTGTCTAATTCAAAAATGAGTAGTTCCCAACTTATAATAATCAACATAATAAAAGAAACTTAAAAGTGTGATTGGAACTTAATTCTAATAACACATGAATTAAAAAACACTAATGATCTCATGTAAATTATTAATTTCAATTTCAATAGATATATATACACACATATATAATAAAAGAAACTTAAAAGTGTGATTGGAATTTAGTTCTAATAACACATGATTTAAAAAACACTAATGATCTCATGTAAATTATTAATTTTAATATATATATATATATATATATATATATATATACACTGTATAGTTGTACCCTACATTTTACAAGTTTGTCATGTCCCATACTGATACCTACACCCATGTTGTTACCCGTTTCAATGCCATTTCGATGAATCCTATTATAACATTTCCATCTTTTTCTATTAAGGGTCATGTCCTCCGTTAAGTTAACAATAATCATATCTTTCTCAATTGTTTCTAACCAAGTCCTCTTGTCTTCTTTGCCTTGTTAACTATACTCTAATGATTTCTTCTGATTGGTGCATTTAATGACCACCCTTGTACATGACCAAACCATCTCCTCCATCCATTCTCTTTGTACATCCTCCATATGAGCAACAACTGAACTCCTGCAAACACACTCATTCCTTATCCTATTACTTAACATTACATCTACAAGACCTGTGCAAGGTTCTCATTTATGCTATCCCCACTTTTTTCCCTTTTTTTTAATTGCTGTCCAACCTTTTGATCCATAACACATCGTTGGTCTTCTATGATTTTCTTCTTTCGATCTCAAGAGGTATTTCACTCTTAGATATTTTTGAGCATCAACATGTATGATACTCTCATCTCTTTACGATTTACTGAATTACATTTCATGTTTTAACATAGTCGTGATTAACATATCCTAGTAGGTCATGAAACATTCAAAACTTTAGTTCAAACAGACAAGCACTGATAACGAAAATTGGATAATAATATTTAGTAAACAACACCTTATAACATAAGGTACTAACCGATACATACACAATTTAAGAAAAATGAAGAAACTACAGAAAGGACGTAAAAGTCAATACCTTTTTACTACTCACTAAGGACATAAAAGTCAATACCTTTTTACTACTCGCTATAACAAACATTCTAACTGGTTGGCTTATAACTTTGCGTTTGAGAGAGATCTGAGCTAGAATTAGACAACAAGTAAAATCACATCAAAGAATCAATCTTTTCAATCAATTCAGAATTCCAAGGACCATAATTAGCGAGATCACAGCAATCACAACAAATGATCACTAAAATTTAGTCTAGAGTTGGAGTTTTAGACTAATTACAGCGGTCTTGACGAGCTCGTCAGCATACGATCCAGCCCTAATAGGCATCGCCACGCGTCTCGCCGGCAACGAACGGATCTTTAGAGACGCCATTGATTTCTCTCTCTAGGGACTTTCTCCCTCCACGAGCAGGCGAAGGGGCAGAGAGAGAGAGAGGGAGAGAGAATTAACAGGAGGTGGTTTCGGCAATTCTCTCGTCAACTCCGTCTGAGAAGATTCCAAGGTCAACGTGGCTGTTTTGGAAAGAACAATTTTTCAAAACAGCCTCATTTAGATTTTTATTTTTCAAAATCAACTGTTTTTTCTTTTATTTATCAAAACCGACCCGATTTTGTGATTAACAGTCTAATTACTATCCTAAATAGTCGGGGTTGCCAACCCCGACTATTTAGGACATTAATTTTTAGGGTTTAAAGTCTTTAATTAGGGTTTAACACTATCCTAAATAGTCGGGGTTGGCAACCCCGACTATTTAGGATAGTAATTAGCCTGCTAATCACAAAATCGGGTCGGTTATGATAAATAAAAGAAAAATCGGTCGATTTTGAAAAATAAAAAACTAAATGGGTCTGTTTTGAAAAATTGTTCGTTTTGGAAATGGTTGTGGAATGACATTTTTACCCTGCCTATTTAACTATGCAACTTTTTTTTTTGTTTTTTGCCCTTTTTATGAGAGGGAGTGATATTATAGCCTCTTAAATCTTAGAAATGCCATAGAAGTCCCTCAAATCCTACAAAGTTCTTATACCTTAAAAATTTCATATATGATCCCTCAAGTCCTATAAAGTCTTGCAAAATAATCTTTATGTTAGTTTTTTAGTTTAGAATCTAACCATGGCCGAGTTAACTCCTAAGTTTTTCAATCCTTGAATTAGAATGAAAGAGGTAAAAGTCACTTCTCTAATGTTTTAAACATTAGGGAAGAAAGATGATAGATATGTTATAGAAGAAATTTAGGAGCATTATATAGATTTAGAGGATTAAGACTATTCTAAAGCTTAGCATTGGGTTAGGGTTCTTGTTGAACATTTGGAGAAGAAGAACTCAAGTGAACTTTGGTTTTTAAAAAGTGGGTATTTAGTTTTAAACCTGTTAAGAAACGAGTTTGGATAATATAATTGAGGGGTGAAATGGTCGATTTTTCCTCCAATTTTGGGTAATATAATTGAGGGGTGAAATGGTTGGATTTGAGGGAATATAACCCTCAAATTTGACGTAAGTAAACCAGAGGGCCATATCGCAAGGCATTCGAGGAAGCAATATGCTCTTTCCAAGATTTAAGGGATTAATATAAAATTATTGAAGATATAAGGGACTAATATCTAAAAACCATTTTTAAATATATCTCCTTATCTTCTACATTTAGAAGAACCTCTTTTCAAGTCGTTTAAGTTGCCTTAAGTCTCAAAAACAAGTGTTATTAAATAATAGTAGGTTTGCCAGAAAATATCTGTAAATATGGTTAAGGATATGATTATATAGTGAAATATCTTGATCCATATCTAAAATATTTGAATATATGTTGACTATACGTTGCTTTTTCTATTTATAGTTAGTTGCAATTGTTTTAATCATTGTGTTATGGTAATTCACCATCTAAAGACAAAAATATCGAGAAGCTATGTCTTCATAGGCCCAAAAGAACTATGGCCCAAACCAGCTTAGCGGCCCAAAGCCCAACCAAGAACAAATCTATCGACCAGCAGAGCAAACGAGTCATCTTTACAGACACGAAGTGCGGGATCAGTCGTCCCCTCATAATCGAGATGACTCCTCAAGTGTCCACCTGCCCCATGGTCGAGACGACTCCTCAAACAGTCGGCTCGACTATCTACTCGGCAGTCTACACGGCCATAAGCTCGTTCGACTGTCTGGTCGGCAAATCATAGGGACGATTCAAAAACTGACCCGTCTCTACTGAGGGGATAATATCCAACTAAGCTCTCTTCAGATATATATCAATCGACACTACAGTATTGATCGGTCCTATCAAGATCTCAACTCTGACAAATCTAGTGTGTAAACAGCTTACTCTGCTCACAAGTCACTTCCTAGAGATTACTAAGATATTCTCTCATGTGCTCGAATGACTTCCCTCCTAGTCGCTAGCCAACATCTGTAAAGCGAATGATGACTAAGCAGCCGGCCTATCTTCTGTCATGCCTCGTCTGTCAAATCCGGGATCTTATGGAGATGGTCTCTCCTATGCTCGAATGACTTTAGTTCCCGTCACCAGCCGACATCTGTAAAGCGGAGGATGACTCAGCAGTATGTCTGTTCACCCCACAACCGCCCTCCTGTGCATAGTCAGAACCAAGGGTCAGCATCTCAGAGGCGATGGACTATAAAAGGAGGGAAGGAAGGTAAAAAGGGGAGGTTCTTCTTCTTCTTCTTCATTAAACTCTGGGGATCATTTCTCCCTCTTGATCTACTTTTACTAAAAAGAGAGCTAATAACTCTAAAAGAGTACCCCCTTACAAGGACCTCAATGGTCCCGGGACTCTCCCTCAAACCCTACTCAAGCTCATCAGCTGACTTGACCGTCGGAGGTACCACAGTGGAAACAAGCCCCGCCCTCTTACGGGTTCGTTCTTCTTGTTTGTGCAGAAAAATCAGGAATTCCAGTCTAAGGATCAGGCATAAAGTCGGAGGAGGAGTCGGCCCCACCTTCCATCCTCTCCATCTTCGTCGTTAGCGCGAAGATCTGAACTGCCTCATCGACTGTGTGATCACGGACATCAACACATTGGATTAATGAATTTGAGATTTGATTTTTATGATCAAAAGGTACAATCTTAGATTTTCATATATAAGAAATATTTTAATGAGCTTGCTTGAATCATACGAACTATATATATTTTATATTATTTAGATTTCTCATATTTGTTTTGTAGTCCCATGCATATCTGCACACATATACGCATGTATATTCGTATCCATAATTGGTAACTAGATACAAATATAATAAGTATCATATCCAAGCTGTATCCTACCCGTTAACACCCTAGATGAAAGGCTCTAAACAAGAGATGTAATCATGTAAACATAGAATGATAATGTTTATTGTAAAAAAAAAAGTTTAAATTTGAGAGAGTGTCTTGCAAAATCAATGTACAGATGCTATGTGCCAAAATAATTATAATAATAGTAATAGTAGTAATAATAATAATAAAGAGATAGTTATGTGCAAAATCTTGTTTGATGATATTCTAAAGAGGGACTTTTGTCTCTTCCATTCTATCCAGACACACTGTAATTTCATGGTGTCAATTATGGAACAATTTTACTTGCACCAAAGCGAATATTTGATCTGATTTAGACATTAGGTAAACGGGGGAAATGGTGTGATGCACCGCATACAGTTTGTCCGTTATAAATAGGCCAAATAGCGCTTATATTCCCTATTGTTTCATCTATTTCTCACTTATATACCCCCACTTATATTTGATAGCAAAAACATACCTTACACTTTTTCAAACTTACACTTATATACCCTCACTTATTTTGGTAGCACTTAATGTTGTGCCATAGAAGTAAGTGTTGATCACTATTCAATTGGCTGACACATGTCTAAGCAGACTGCACCCCAAGCCGACCCCGAAAGGCCGAGCAAGGTGTCCCTTCTCTCTAGACCGAGACAAACGTCTCTTCTTGCCAGGCCGAGACGGAAGTCCCTTCTCGCCTGGCCGACTCATCCCTTCTTGCCAGGCCGAGTCACCTCTTCCCTTTAGGTGGCGTCCCTTCTCTCAAGTCCGGGTGGAGAACTTTCGAAGCTGACTAAAAGAAGGTACTTGTCGGCCTACCCACCAGATCAATCCTATGAGCACCCTCATTTAGCCCGCTATATCAACCGACAACTTGCGTCGCCGATGAAAAAAGACGGTGTTTGTCGGCCTTTAGTCATACGACTAGAGAGATGGTGTATGCTCGAACCGCCTGCCGACAACTACCCTTGTATTAACTGCTCTAACAAAGTCATCATTGCTAGCCCTCATAGTTTTTATGACTCATCAGACCCAATCAGCACCAAACAGCTACTGTCGCTTTGCACTAACCACCTAGATGACCCATCTTCTTCAACAGCCGACACATGTCAGCTATCTGCCGAGTCAGCTGCCTTCATGGACTCGGCTCAAGTTACCTATCTACCCCTCTGATCCTCTATAAAAGGAATCCATGCAGCTCAAGGTAGCTCTTGGGTCTTTTCACACAACTTTGAAACCTTCTTCATCATCTCACATTTTCTCAATCAAGTTCATATACTGACTTGATCGTCGGAGGAACAACTGGAGAACCCAACTCCGGCCTTTTACGAGTTCTTCATGTAAAGGAAAGAACAACGATTTACATAGCCAATTATCTGTAGGAGTTTGAGGATCCCAAACTCTACTTTAATTCACAAATAAATCCCCTGTTTGATAACTGGCATCAAGGCATCAACACTTATATACCCTAAAGTTATTAAAACTTACACTAAAATATATAAAATTTTCGAATCTAGCATATAAATACCCTAAAGTTTTTAAAACTTACACAAATACCCTCAATTTTGTGTAGCTGGGGGGTACTTATGTGCAACATTTAAAATTTTTGGGCATTTAAGTGCTAGTTGTAAAAATTTTAGGGTGTTAAAGTGCTGCAAAAAAATGAGGGTATATGACTGCAAGTTTAAAAAATTTATGATATTTTTTTTGCTCCAAACTAGGATATTTAAGTTAAAAATAGTTGAAATAATCTATTTATACCCTTTAAAAGAGGAAGTTCATGAAAAACTTTACCTACCCTAAATTGCCCTTCAACAAATTTAAATATACCAAAGTTATCCCTCTGCATTCAATGACATGTTAAAAGGGAATTAGTTAATGTGAGCAGTAATAAATAATTTGATATAATAAATAATTTATGAAATTATTTAATAAATTATTAAATATTGATTATTTAATAAATTAATTTAATAAATTAATAAATTATAATAAATAATAAAACTCGCACGAGTTTGGCGTCGAGGGTTTCAATCCCACGAGTTTAGTGCTTTTGAGGAGATTTATTCGTATACTATCTCCCTTTCTCCTCTCTTTTAATTGTCGACTTGTGAGGTCAAAGTACAATTAAAATCGATTTTGTTTGACTTTACCGACACTCAGCTCGCAAAAGTGCACTCAGAGACGAAAGCTCTGAGCTTTCGGCACAACTGCGCTTCTCTTTGTGCTCTGATGCTTTATTATGCCCAAAATGGAAAATTTTCCAATGCCCAAGCTTTATGGGGTGAGATCATAAGTAGTTCATATAAGCCCAGCATTGAAATTGTTTCCGCCCTTATGGAAGCTTATGCAAAGTTTGGGGAATTTGATGAGATAGTTAGAATTGTGCAGGAATCCTTTATCCATATTAACACTTCTATAATGACACATATATCTGTGCTATACTAAATTATACAATTATTACTCTATAATAATATGCTGTACATGTAATATAATCTCTGTTTATGTCACTACTGCAAACCCATCTTCATTGTGCTTTGCATAAATCAAGAAAGCTCCATCAAATGAAAACACAAAAAAGATATGACCCAGTCTTACAAATTCAAAGAAATTAAGAGCAAAACAAAGTCCTAAAATAAGATAGGAAATTCAAATGAAGGTTAAATTAATTGAATCCAGTCTTTAACGGAGAAACCGCAAACAAAATCTACTTAAAACTGCTATAGTAGGATTGTTGCATGAGATTTAATTCTTGCATTTGAATTTAGTTTATTTTCTTGCACTACAATTAGTTTTTATGGCAATTGATATTTTTCTAATTTTTTCTTTTATGTTACAGGAATAAGTATTTGGAGGTTGTTGATTTTCCCATCTATCCAGGTAAATATTAATGTTTTTAAAAAATTGAAGTTGGTTTATTGGATTATATATTTATTGATTGAATTGAAATAGAAAACAGAAATTATTTTTTGGTATGCATTCTTTTATTTAGTTTAAATATATGTTAAATGCTAAACTTTCAATTCTAAAGAGATGTTCTTAGCATCCTCAAGGCATCGTCATTTACTACTTGGGTGTTGGATGGTTTATTCTTAGGCTTGAATTCAAAACAGATCTAATTATAAAGTCTGTCAATATAGTTTATAGTGCTTATTGTAGAAATGTAGAATTATATTGTATTGCTTTTCTTTAGGAACTTATGTACTTTATTTATATTTATATGTTTTTTCATGTTTTGTGATATAAACCTTTATATCATAGAAAACTAATT
The DNA here is from genome assembly GCF_001876935.1 of Asparagus officinalis. Lineage (NCBI taxonomy): Eukaryota > Viridiplantae > Streptophyta > Magnoliopsida > Asparagales > Asparagaceae > Asparagus > Asparagus officinalis. The sequence continues at coordinate 13,664,196 of NC_033799.1, read as the reverse complement.
GATATAATTCGGAAGCGTATTTTTGATTCTAGCAGACAGAATTTCATTGGTCTAATTTTTGGCTACCCGATATATATTTATTGTATTTACTATCTAAATTAAATAAAGATGGAGATAATATCGAGCAAGTCCTTACATTTATTTTTGACCATAGAGGAGCCGTATGAAGCCGAGGTTACTCATCCTTCCTCCGATTTTCTTGCATTTTTGTTGGTTCCAACTTTGCAGAAACTGGCAATGTATCTTTTATTTTCGTTTTAACAAATACTTTGCGGATACTTTGCAGAAACTTTGCAAAAACTATAAACCTTCTAGAAAGTTTTAAATATTTATGTGTATTATTACAGTAGACTATTGATTAATTATGAAAATATCATGTGATGCACAATGATAATACAAAATGTAGGTATGCAGTTAAAATCATAGTTGAAGATGAGACGGATACTGCAAGAGTGATACTTTTTGATGCAGCAGAAACTCTTATAGGATGCAAGGCACAAAAATTCATGGCTGATATAAAAGAGGTAACTTCTTACTTTATTATATTTTAAACATATAAAACCATATGTTTCATGTATAATTAATTAATTGTTTCCTAATTAAAATAGAAAAATAATCAGAGTTCGTTATTCCAAAAGTTTGTGCTAAACATTGGAAAGACATACACATTCCTTGTGAAGTTAGATGAAAACTCTAAGGATGAACGGGCACAAGGAAAGATAATAGCACAAGAAATTCAACTCCAAGAAGACAACACAATCAACATTGAAGACGATGATACAATTCTTGAATTACCAAAAAAGAAGATAAAGGTCGAGAAGGAATGATCAACGAAAAAAAATTTAACATGAACAATTTTAAATTTTCAATACATTTACAAATATGTTGGAGGAATTTTATTTATCTTTTTGTATGCTTTTATGAGGAATAACTTATGAATGTTATTTGTTAGAACAATTTATGAATTACAACAATATGCACATATTGTTGTCTCATAAATATTGCATGCTTTGATTTTTTTGGCTGTTATTAGCTTAAACTTATCGCTCAATTATGTCAAGCTAATTACATATTTAACAAATACTTGACTTTATTACTTTTAAAATGCATTTGAAATATTTTTGGGTTATCTCGACACAATGTTATGTTGATGAGTCTTTGAAAAAAAGGATTCAAATCATGGACAAATTCTATAAGATGCGTTTCTCATTTAAGCATTAATAATTAATTTAGAAGTTAATGGTCTATTTGACTGTATTTTTGTCTCTGATAAAAACTTAGAGATGCAAAAACTGCATCAAATGATTGTAGAATCATCTACCTTCTGGTGACTTTTGCCTTATAATGTCGTTATTGTTTGCAACTTTATGTAAAATTTTTAATGTTATAATATCGTTCATAGTTATGTATTTTTCTTATATTCTATGCCAGCATATGGAATTTATTTGTTGGCAGACTGATTTGCTATATGGTGAGGTTTTTGCATATGTTTCTTGCTTACTTATATTTTAGTTTGTGATGGTTCCAATAATTTGATATATGTTCCCAAACAACAATTTTTCTACTTTGGGCATGGTTGGCATTATTCTTGTTTCTTGCTTTTCATTTGGGGAAGAGAACAACAGGAGCATTTTTCATGCTTAGCACATTGGACAAAATACTCTTACAAAAAACCAAAATGGTCTTGAACTCATGCAACATAAGTCTTTCAGTCCTATTAATATAACTATCAGTCTTCTTCCATGTATCCTGCTTGATCGGTTATTGTCCATAGTGTAGTCGTAAAAGCTATAATTATGTTTTCTGCCTTGTTTATGTGATTAAGTAAATTTATAAATTTTCTTGCTGTGGTAGGAGCAAAGCGCCTTATCAAAGTAAGCCTAGGAGATGATGATCAGTGCATTGAAGATGACTTCACTGCATGGTAACAACACGTTCATGTTGCTGCTAAACTTAAAGTAACCATTAAATAAATTGTGCTGCTTCCTGATTTGCAAAGAAATTCCTAGATGAATTTGCTTTTAGTATATTATTGTGTTTAAACGTTCCATATGCTGAAGTTTTGCAAGTAACAAGGTATATATTCTTACAGGAAAGAGCAATTATGACCAGAATTAGATCAGTTGCTTTGAGATCAAGATGATGCCTTAGGTGCATCTACCACTTACACAGCCAATGTTACTGAATTGAGGGTTGTGTTTGTTGACTCAGAAGCCACATCACATTTGGAAAAGAAATGGAGTCTTAAAAATGGTCATGCCATTCATGATATTCATCATCCATGCAGATACTAAAGGAATGTTTTATATTGAGACATGGATTTAAGTTCATCTAATAATGGAATAATACATGATATCCGATCTTCAGAGCTAATGTAGTTGTGAGGAAAGAGCTTCACACTCCAGCTTCTGATCGTTCTTGCATTCATCTGGAGTTTGACATTGCTCGAACTGGTCTTGCGTAGCATCTTCATTATTTTGAAATACCTACAAGACAATTAATATTTTAAATGTTGCAATGTTTTGACATATTACATTTTAACAATAATTTTCTTAAGCTGCAAAATTAGACTTCAATTAATTGAAGCTCTCTGTTTGTGTCATCATAGGAAACAACTTGGAGGAAAACTTGGAAGCTCTTTGCAAAGTAATCTCGGAGTGAATACTCTTGGTGATCTTCTTAATTTCTCTGAAGAAAAGTTATAAGAGCTTTATGGCATTATCACAGGGTTGGTGACTTGGTTTATTTACCATGATTGAAGGATATGTTTGTATGACATGTATGTTCAATTTTACCTACCAGATAAATGAGCAACTTGTGCAGCAAGTGTAATGCTTTTATTCTACTCTGATATTATCTTGCTTATTTACATAACATTTTGAATCCATTCACAAGTATTTTATTCACAGAAAATGTACAATGTCATAAACATCATTATTTAAGATACTGCAATATAAAATGATTTAGTACATGCACTCGTCAGTTTGCTTCCATTATTGGTTTTGAAATACATGTATTACCAGTAAAATTTAAGATAAATTTCAAAATTTTACCAGGTGCATTGCACGTGCAATCCAACTAGTAATTATATATTTAGCAGTGGTGACTGATCTATAGTGGAAGTAATAATTGCTTGTATTTATACGTTATGCATTGTGTATTTTTATGAGAGGGATTCAGATACTCGTTCGGAGTTCTTTGGAAAAGAAATGGAGTTGAAATAATAGGCCATAAAAGTGCTAGTTAGCCTTTTAAATATTGTGTAGGAGTTGGGCAAGGTGCCTTAACTTTGGTATTGTAAACACGACATTTACTATATTTTGCTATATATGAAGTAGTTTCATGGTCAAATTAGACGTGCTCACCTACACGCAGCCCCAGATCTAATTTAAATTATTTTCGAATAGGCACTTGTATTATGTTTACAGTTTGAAGAGAGTTAAGGCTTGTTTGGATTGAGGTGAATGAGGGTGAAGGGAAGTTAGGGGAACCATTCACCTCCATTCATCTTGTTTGGGAACACTTAGGAGGTGAAGTTAATTCACCTCCATTCACCTCCATTCACTCCCTAATAGTATAAAAATTGTTACCCCTCAAATTGGGGTGTAACCAAGGGGAAGGGAACTCCCTTCCCTTCCCTTCCCTTCACTTCACTCAGTTTCCCTTAACTTCCCTTCACCCCCTGCAAATCCAAACAGGCTTAGGGTTTGTTCTATAATCCTTGTTAAAGCTTAAGTTGACATTAGCTAGTATTTAGGGATACATGGTTTTATGTGGGTAGATCCTCTACACTAATAAAAAAGTGGTCGAGAGGTCATTAGCATTTCATAATTACTAATTTGTCCACTGGATAATTATGGTTTCATCTAAGGGGCTGTTTGGTTGTTTTCCGAAAAAAATCGGAAATGGAAAACTCACATTTCAACTCATTTCAAGATCTCTGCAAAATTAGACTGAATTTCCATGGTTAAAGACTTCACCTGATATGATAAATGTAAGTCTTATTGGGAAAAAACTGATATTTAAATTGAATATACCTGCATGATCCTATAGATCACTACTTCCTTGCAAAGTAGTATACAGTGGTTGGAGATTTACATTATTGAACATCGATCGCAAAGGATTAATTTAAACAACATGACATGTATTTTTCAACATTTTCAGCTATGAACCAAGCAATGGGCGGGGCACACATACCGCAACTAGACACCAATTGTTTCACATCAATAGATGTTCAATGCAGAAGTGTTGCTTGCGGAAGCATCACCGAAACTCCCAATTAAATCTCCTTCTTCTTCGTAGAGCAATCGATCACTTGATGATTTGGAAACACTGAGAAAACGTGTTCAAACAAGAGAGTAAGCAATTATCCACAGCAAGGAAATGCACAAGAACAATCGTCTACATTCATGGGAGAGATTTGAGTCTTCTTTTACTGGAGATTATACAACATTACAACCTTTCTTATGTTCTTGAAGAACCTAGAGACCAAACTTGTTCCTTAAAAGAAGAGAGAAAGCAATTATCTACAGAAATGGAGATTATACAACATTACTGGAGATTTGAGTCTTCAAACAAGAGAGAAAGCAATTATCCACAGCAAGGAAATGCACAAGAACAATCGTCTACATTCATGGGAGAGATTTGAGTCTTCTTTTACTGGAGATTATACAACATTACAACCTTTCTTATGTTCTTGAAGAACCTAGAGACCAAACTTGTTCCTTAAAACTAATTTTGAAAATGAACTAAGAGGATATTTGGCCGTTCGGAAGTGAAATGAAATTGTGAAAGTAGCTTCTTTTTTTTCTAATAATTTTCACATCCACGTCCGAATGCAAGTGAAATACAATGTTTATTTTAAAAATTAAATGGTGAAGTCACATGAAAGTGACAAAAATGGTCTTAATAAAATGTTTTTAACTACATTTACTAATTAATCCTATTTTACCACATCATCAAAAAAAAAAAAAAAGAAAGAAAGAAAAGAAAAGAGAGAGAAACTCTCACAAACCCTAGATTTCTCTCCTTATTCTCTATACCTCTCTTTTACAATATGCAACTCTCTTTGGCTTTCCTATGGCTTGAAAGCTTAATTTAAGACTAATGAGCTAAATCGATATGGACAGGTAGCTTTTTGGTTGAATTTTGAAATGTGTTAAAAGTAATGGTTGATTGATCTAGCATTTCCAAAATTTATGCACACATGATATGCAATACTTATCGTTGAAATATGAGAGAAAATGTAAGGTACTTGGGCTAAGGACAAGCACGGGTCATTAATATGCTTAACATAAGCATGGGAACACAGCAAAACAGAAAGAAGGCAAAAACACAGATAACAAATAAACAGATATAAAATAAAGTTCACAATTCAACTTTCCAAATATAAATAATTATTTTTTTAATTAACATTCATGTTTATTCCTGTATTTGACATAAAGAAGAGGGCATTACGGAAAAACAGATTAGCCAACACCACTTAGCAAATGAATAATTATCCAAATTTCTTTTCAAAGACTCGGCATATGCAAATCTACCCCAACTTTCTGTTCCAAACTTCTAGCCTATTTTAGATCTAGCAAAAGTTGATAGAATGTCTCCTGTTACAGTAAACAAAGCAAACACAAACTGATGCATAATTAAAAATGATAGTAACTATGTACAATGTTAAGAGAAAACTCTACAGAAACTGATCGAGTAGATGTCAAAAGTACTTCTATTTCATAGTTAAAAGTAATCGAAGAACAGCGAACAAACCAATCAGCACCTCAAACCTGAGGAGACCAGAATTTTAATCAAATCCTTAAGTTTGAAGAAGCACCACAACAATGGTCTTGTCTGCTTGGTCCCACGTTGTGAATCTTCTTTGAGACGATTGCTTACAGTTTCAGGTCAACTTGAATCTTAACACATTCTGTCAGGAACTCAGGTGGTCTCAAATTGTGAATCTTGCAACGGAACTGACAAAGTTATTTATCTTCTTACTCATGGTGGTCCCACGTTGTGAATCTTCTTTGAGGCGATCGCTTACAGTTTCAGTTCAATTTGAATGTTACATATTCTAGTCAGGAACTCAGATGCTCTCAAATTGTGAATCTTGCAACAAAACCGACAAAGTTATTTGTCTCCTTACTCATGGTGGTCCCACGTTGTGAATCTTCTTTGAGACAATCGCTTACAGTTTCAGTTCAACTTGAATCTTACATATTCTAGTCAGGAACTCAGGTGGTCTCAAATTGTGAATCTTGCATAATCTCGTGATAGGTAAATCCGTCCAGTAATATGCAGAATTTATGGCCTAAATATAGTAGATTTCTTATTTCCTTTTTCCCCTGCACATAAAAATGGTGCAGTTTCTTAACAAAGCAAGTGAAAATGACTTGGTATAATACATATCATTATGATCACAACAATTAGATTGACACACATAGCAATAGGAAAGAACCAATTAAGGCCAAGTGCTCTTTGATTTAGAAAATAAAAATAGCTGCTTCCTCCTGACAGTAGACCAGGAAATTGTTTGACAAATTTAAGTGACGGATTACAGTAAACTTACACTTTTGTTCTCCGAATTGATAACCCCAAACCTGCTTATTGCAGTAGACGGTTTCAACAATTTGAAATGATTAGGCTCAAGTCCTCGCTATGATTTCAATTAGTTTAGTCCACGTATTAGCAATTTGGGACTTTTTAGTCCAAATTTCATATATACAGGGAATTAAAAAAAAGATTAGGAAGTCCAGAGTAAACTAATAAAACTATGTTGCCATCACGCTCACTGGTTACAGGCCCAAATGCGAGAAATTCAGGGGATTTGGAGTCAGATCATGCTACCAACTCGTTGAGGCATTGATATGGTTCCATTTATGAAAACCTTGTCTAGCCATTTATATGAAAAATCAAAGGGCAGAGTTGCCACATTACATCTCATATCTGATAAGGGATTCCCTTTGACCACCTTTTTCTAGGTCCTTCCATTAACAACCTGTTGGTCAAGATAATCATGCACCGAAAGAGAGGGGGAGATTGTTGTCAACAATCTCAAGCCACAAAGGAGCCACCTTTGTTGACAATGAGAGAGAGAGGAGCCACTCGGTGAGAAGAATGACAGAAGTCATTAATGGAGGCTGGCTTTTCGGTGGTTTGTTAACAAGAGGGCCATCGTTGTTGACAAAGAGAGAAGAATGTGATTGTTTCTCTATATAAGCATCCGAGAGAGAGAGATTAGTAATCAATCCATCAGAGCTTGAGAGATCAGTTATTGAGAGTGATTAAGAGAGCAATTAGAGTTTGTTATTTGGGCAATTTTGTGAGAGAGATTGAGAGAACAAGAAAAATCAAGAGTGATTTGTTGTTTGTGAGATTATTGAGTGATTGTAATTTTCATTTGTACTCTCTCTCGGATACTTATATAGAGAAACAATCACATTCTTTTCTCTCTTTGTCAACAACGATGACCCTCTTGTCAACAAACCACTGAAAGCCAGTCTCCATTGATGACTTCTGTCATTCTTCTCACCGAGTGGCTCCCCTCTCTCTCTTTGTCAACAAAGGTGGCTCCTTTGTGGCTTGAGATTGTTGACAACAATCTCCCCCTCTCTTTCGGTGCATGATTATCTTGACCAACACAACCATGCATCATAATCTTCAGCAAGTCTTCCCTGGTACATGAATCCTTACAAGACCTTTCTCAAACAACTAAAACTACTTAAGGCTACAGAGAGTCCACCTTGTTCTCAGCTTAGAATTTCTCCCTCGCTATCAATCTATCTACATTCCATCTATTCATTCTTCCTTTGATGGATCCTATTAGCTCGAATTGGACAGAAGCTGAAAACAAGATATTCAAAGAGGTCCTGGTTGAGGTTGATCTCAATTCTTCCGAATTGGTTTGAACACCTAACCAAAATGTTTGCAAACAAGACCCCTGGGCAATTGATTGTCCACTACATCGACCTGGTAGTGGATATTGGAAGAAAGTTGAAAAACTTGTGTAACCTCATTTACATGTAACCCTTTGCAGTAAAGATAGCTGCAGAAATGAAAGATCGGTCGTTAACAGACCTACCTCATTCCCGGGATTTTCTGCGAACAATGTCACCATGTTCCTGTGGACAAGTGGTGAATAAGGAGGCGCTTGCTCCAGAGATTGAAGAAGAATTGGAAATATTGCTGGAAATAATATCAAAAGAGGAGATGATTTTGCCACTGGAGACTGAGGGGATGGAAATGGTAGAAATCTTGTCACCAGAAACTGAGGGTTAAAAAATGATGATCAGATGATGTCAGAAGTGGCAGCAGAGATCAGAGTGGGAAGGAAGAAAAAAAAAAATCCTGACAGCAATTAGTGCTGTGGCAGCAGGGAAAAAGACGGCTGAGAAGGTAGGAACATCTGTGACAAGGAAGGAAAAGTTATGGAGCGAAGAGAAGCACAGGTTCCATGACTTTTATCATATAAGATCTTTCTAAATTTCTTACAAACCTTTGACTAGACATGTTACGTAACTGCAAGAACAGTTCTAATCAACATCATGTGGTTACTGTTAAGCGTAAGTACCGTAATAGGAATAATTGCTCCCCATGGTTAATTACAGCAAGGTCCAAGATCAGGTCTGCTTTTACCTCCAATCGACGACGAAACCCGAAAGACGCCCTGAGAGATTCAATTCTACAGGCAAAAGGAGGAGGTCGGGGCGGGGGGGGGGGGGATTCAGGGCTTGTTTAACCATCAGCGAGTAGAGGAATGGGGAGATTGATTCTGGATTTTCTCCCTTTTCTTTTTTTATTTTTGTTTGGTCGGTGAGAATCCTGGTTAAACCCTGGTCGTTTGTGAGTTAAATGGCAACTCACGTGCAAATCACGTGTTTTAAGTGAGGGAAAATAGGCAAACTGTGTAAATTTGAACGGGAAAACAGAAAAAAATGGCTGATTTTTGGACTATTTTAAAGGTAGTTTCTAAGGAAAAAAACATATATAAAAAAGAATTGCATGTCAATCTTGTACTTGCACCGAACATAACGTAACCCCCACAGATTATGGTTTGTGAAATAAGAAATTTTAATTTAACGTGAAAAGTAACACACATTTGGTGGACACGATAGCAATCAATGATGTACACATTTGCGTTTTTTTAATGCGGAAGATAAGGGAGATTCCTAAGCAAAATGCAATATGTTTATCAAGAAATGAAAATAAATTGCAGAAAATTTAACAGAATTAAGGTCGAGACAATAGATAAAATTAAAACCAACAGTATATGAACACAAATTGCACAACATTTAACACGGAGGGACACTTACAATACTGACCAAGACTTTGACATTCGCAACTGCTCCAACTCTGTCATTCAATGTTTTCTACCTGCAAAGATATTAACTGAATGAAATAATCTATTGTAAAGCATTGATTGGCAAGCTACTTAGAAGCAAGAAATGTAATCTAGGAATATAATTGCATAAGCAATAAATGTGTGTAAAAACCTGAACTTGACAGCTACAAAAAACATCCAAAAGAACTAATTGATGTTCATGAGAAAAGAGTACTAAACCGAGACTCTTTTGCTGAATAAGAGCAATGAGATGATCTTTTGGGGGGTTACATAGAAAAGATATTGGTTGTTTTTGTCTTCATTTTTTTAGAAGGGTTTTTTTTTTTTTTTGTGGGGGGGGGGGGGGGG
>NC_033799.1:13642011-13654507 GCF_001876935.1 Asparagus officinalis | reverse complement strand
TTTAAAGTGGATTGAATCCTCTTTTAAAAAATTACTGTTCATAAGGGTTCCCTTTAGTTATGGAGTAGGTGCGACTTTGAACATCAAAGGAACAACATCAGAAGAAGAAAGATTGTACCGAAGAATATCCCTAATCGCTATCAATTTCAATGAGAGAGATGTGTTGGATGTTGGACCAATCGGCACCTTCATTATCCCGGCATCGCTCCTTCAGTGTCTCATTGCTGACCAAAATCCACAGACTTTGCAGAGACAAAGGAAGTTGTGACAGTGATTGAAGAAGGAAGTTGTGGCAATGATTGAAGCTCATAGGTTCCAGTAAGTGTTAAAGACTTGAGGGAAGAGAGAGTTTGGAGGATAGAAGGCAAGAAGTTCACAATATTCACCAGATGGAGACTTCCCAGAGAAGTGTTCTGCAACAACCATGACTCTGCGTGAGCAGCCTGTAGATGACTACAATCTTCTACGGTCACTGCTCTGACAGAGCTGAGTTTTCTCAATGGCTCTATGTGGAGCAGCAAGGGGTCATCAATATCAAGTCTGTCAACGCTTAATGTGAACTCCTCCTCCCTTGTAAGTGATGATGAATTTTCTGCTGCAGCTGCTTGCACAAGCTTGGGACACTTGATAATAATTAGTGAATGGAGATGGGTAAGAGCCTTTAAACCCTCAATTGATGTGAGACATCCACACCCTTCCAGATGCAATGATCTCAGTGAAGTTAATCTTCTACATGCCTCTTCAGAGCTAAAGGAGGTTATCTGGTTTGCCCCACGTAGGTAAATGAATGAAAGAGATGTAAGGGCACCCTGCATTAATAATATAGGAAAGAGACTGTCCAGTTCACCACAATGTGAAAAATCAAGGAATTGGAGTGATGAGAGAGGGAAACAATCAGTTGGGGCAACTGTTCCTGGAGCCATTTTCAGCTTAGGGCAATCCGAAATTGCAATATCTTCAATGGAGAGCAGATGTCGAAAGCCTTCCTCTGCATTCAAGTCCACAAGCTCTCCGCAATATTTTATCACCAAACTCCGTAGAGCTGTAAGATGATGTTGCAACAAGCCAGCCACGGATGTTAGGTTTTCACAACTTCTAATTGTTAAATCAGAGAGGGAGGGAGAGGATAACAATGAAATGGTACTGCTGCAGCTGCTACCACCATAATTGCTGCCCACCCAGAATGTTGGAGAATCAGACAATCCCACTTCATCCAAGAGCAAATTTTGGAGACCGAGGGGCAGGGGGGGCAACGTCTTCAGTTTGGGACAATACTCAATGATGAGTTCTTGGAGGTGAGGGCACCAGGGTACCGTCTCCGCTTCTAATCCAGACCACTCTTCCCATTGCTCACAGTCAGAGATATGTAAGTACTTTAGTTGTTGAAAGCCTCCTTCACAATCAATTTTCTTAACAGCTCTTAGTTCAGTCAATCTCAAACACTTGAGATATGGAAACTTCCCGAGGGAAGGAAGGTGCTCCCATGCTGCATTAACTGTAAGGTCTATGTGCTCCACATTTCGCAACGAAATTGGTCCCATCCATTTCGGAGACCTGGCACCTGGGCATCCTTCAATTGTTAGTTCCTTGAGGCTACCAGGCGGCTGCAGCTTATCAAGCACCAGCTCATACTCATCTGCCACATCAGCGTCATCTGACCACACCAAGTGTAACTTGTGGAGGTTATTTTTAACATGCAAGTCGACCATGCTAGCTTCCTCACAATGATTTACATTCTCAAGGCCATTAATCTTCAGCTCTTGGAGCTCTCTCAGGTCCTTCAGTTCGCTAATTTTATAAGCACTAGCAGGGAAACACAACCTTTGAAGTGAAGTCAGTGTCCCAATCCTACCGATTTTTTCATAGTACTCGGAACATGGTATCAGCTGTCTTAAACTAATAAGGTTATTCAAGTCAAGAATAGAATGAGTACCAAAATATTTGCTAGCAAGCACCTGTAAGTGATAAAGCTTGCAAAATGAGCTAGGCAACCGAGAAATACCATGATGGATTGACAAATATCTCAGATGCCTCAAGTTACCAGTTGCATCTGGCAATACTTTCATGCCGTCAACAGTTAGGTTCAGCACTCGAATGCTTTCCAGGGATTTAAACACCTCCTCAAAAGAATTAGCATGCTCAATAACATATCCTCTGAAAATTAACACAAGCGTGCGGAGATTCCTCCATTTGTCCACATCTTGAAGAAGGTCAAGTTTGTCAGTTTCAAAATACAGATGACGTACCGTATTTGGGATCTGGTCAATTGACATATCTCCGACAAATGTAAAACATTCGTCATGAGATACCTTGCCTGCCAAATCATGCAAAAGATCATGCATGATGTATTTTCTCTCTTCTTCTTCGAAATATACAATATCGTAATTTGGTTCGAGAAATGATAGTTTCACTAAATCATCAAAATAGCGTCTTCCTATATCCTCCAGTGCCTCTGTCGCATTCTGAGGAGATTTTTGAATGAAGCCAAGAGCCATCCACATGAAGACTAGATCATCTTTGACAAAATCATAATCTTTAGGAAAAATGCTGCAATAAGCAAAACAGGGTCTTAAGTGAATTGGTAAATGGTAGTAGCTTAACATCAAAACAGACATCACACCATCCCCCTGCTGTGCTTCATCAGATATATTATTCGATTGCAAAATTCTAGTCCAATGATGGCCATCCAAGTTAGAATTCAATAGCGCACCAATCGTTTTTGCAGCCAACGGCAAGCCCCCAAGCCTTTTTGCTATTTTCTCGCCAATGGATTCCAACTTGCTATAATCACATAAGTTTACACCAGCAAATGCATACTGGTTGAAAAGTGATAAGAAGTTGTCATCATCTAAAGGTTTCAGTTTCATTGATTCCTTCATTGATCCCCCTAAAGCCAATGCTGCCATTTCTGCAACCCTCACTGTTCTAGTAGTTAACAAGATTTTGCTTCCTTTATGCCCACTCCTCAAAGGAGCAAACAATTTATCCCACTCAGAACGATTGTCATGATTCCACGCATCATCCAAGACAAGGAGAAATTTCCCGGACGACACTATTTCCTTAAGAGCTTCCTGGAGCGTGCCAAGTCCCACAATTTTAGGCTTCCTCCTCGTAGCGTATTCAATCATATCTGCCAAAACCTTCTTGACATCAAAGGGAGTGGAGATACACACCCAAATTTTACGACTGAAAGAATTAGCTAAGCTCTCATCATTATAGACGAGCTGTGCGAGGGTGGTCTTTCCCACTCCTCCATGGCCAGTAATAGAGAAAAGAGACACACTGGTAACGCTCTCATCCTCCTCTGCAACAGGCTTCATCAACCACTGTAACAGTTCCTCCCTCTCTTTGATACGTCCGAACACTTTTTTCTCAGTTAGAATTGGTCCAGTTTCACGATTAGAACCCTTGCTCTGAGTTTGATGTTGTTGCTGCAGTTGGTTGGACTCTTGTAGCATAGTGAAGAAATTTCCTACACTTGCTGCGATTTTATCAATCCTCTTGAGAGCCACCCTCAGTCTCTGGAGGGTGGGATCAGATTTGAAGACTCTTTTACTTAATTTGACAACTTTTCCTTTAGAGCTAGAAAGAAAACTAGTACTATGATGGTGGTCTTTGCTACCTGCATATCAAATTGGTTGACAAGTTCCATCGTCAATTATTGACTGAATTAGAAAAAAATAATCACGATTAGTTTTAAGTATCTAGTGCTAAACTTTAATGTATGAAATAAAAAAAATGAATAGAAGTAAGGCAGAGGCCATAAAACCAAGAAGTCAGTTTCTAAAAACACCAAATTAATCTATAGAAATTTTGACCTTCTGATTTTTAAATCCAGTATTTCCTATTGTGACCATGTCCTTCGCTGTCTACAGCGTTTCCACTTGCTTCTTCTGTCGATTGAAGTAGGAAAAATATCAATTATTATTTGGTATCTGTATAACATGAGTATAGTATCATTTTCAGGTCCAAACCAAACATGAATGTATGGAATAAAAACTGTAAAAAAGAAGGCAAAGGTCATATAACTAGGATTTTGATATTTAGATCCAAAACTTACTGTGATCATGTCCTTTGGCACCTGCAGCCTTCATCTCCGCTTGTTTCTGTAGCTTAAGGTAATCAAGCTCATCAAGTACGTTGTCAGCCTCGTAAACAGCATCTTTTAGTTGCCACAGCCATTTCTTGAGTGCTCCATTGATCTCTTGCTGCCCGCTCTCAGCCATCTCCACAACAGCTTGGACACGAGGAAGAGCATCGTTGAGCCTCTCAAGCTCAACTTTCATCCGAGTATCCCGAGCAAAATACCGGTCTGCTGCATACTCGAACCCGATCTCCACCAACTTCTCGATGATCTTGCTCACAATCACGTCTCCGACCACCACCATGTTTTTATGAGTATCAAACACTCTTTGCTTTTGCTTTTTGGTAGTAGGATGTAAACTTCGATTGCAGAGAGTTGCAGAGAACTCCTTAGTCCTCCTGCATTGCTAAAGAAAGGGCAAATTTGCAAAATAGACCGTTTTTGGAATAAAATTAGCGAAATAGACCGTTTTTGGAAAAAATTAGCAAAATAGACCGTTTTTTGGGAAAAGAGGTCGATTTTGAAAAATGGATCAGAAAACATACGGGACTACTAGTCCCGTATGTTTAAAGTTCACTAATTTTGTTTGTTAACAAAACGTACGGGACTATTAGTCCCGTACGTTTTTCAGAGCCAACGAGGCCTATGCCAAGCAAATCCACGGGACTACTAGTCCCGTGGATTTCGCGAGCATTAAAGCTAGTCTGCAATTTATACGGGACTACTAGTCCCGTATAAATACAGACTATATATACCCCGAACCTAGGGCACATTTTCCCCTTCGTTTTTTTCTCTCGCCATCTCCCTCTCTCTCCCCCGAGCACCCACTTCCGATCCCCTCTCTCTCTCTCTCTCTCCTGAGCTCAACTCTAGATCTCCCCCTCTCTCTTTCCCGAGCTCTCATTCTCTCCCAAGCCGATCAAAGCTCTCATTCTCTCCCAAACCCGATCTCCATCTATCCCAAAACCCAACAATCCCTATCTCTCTCCCCCAAACCCAACTCACCTCTTCCTCCCTCAAATCTGACGCCGACGCCGTCGATTCTCTGCGAGGCCGAGGAGATCTGAGATTTAATCAAGGTACAAATTTTAATTTTTCCATAAATTTATATGTATTGTTTAGTTAATGTTGTATATCTAGAAGAAATATATGATTATGGTCTAGAAAAATCTCTGGAAAAAAATATAATTATTATATGATGAATTTTAATGCTTCAGTTAAAATGGCGAACGGAGTACCGATTATTTGCTTATTCAATGGAAATCTGAGTATTGGAATGAATAATATGCCTATATACGATGGAGGCTCTAGGAAAATGTTCATGTTGTCCAGAAATTACAACTTTGATAGATTGGTGGCGCAAATATACAGAGTCACTGGAATTAATCACGTCGAAAATTCCATTAAGATCTTCTGTAATTGTCCAATAAATGATCAAAGAACAATTGCTGTAGAGATCACCAATGATGAAGAATTGAATAACATGATACAGCTTGCGGAAAAACAAGTATCAATCGAGTTGTTTATTGAAAATATTCCAGTGTATTCGGTCGCTGAAGTTTCATATGCTCGTGGAGAGTTCTCCCGCATGCTTGATAATCAAATCTCGTTATCTCAAAGTGCCATGCGCTTTAAAAATGAGTCGGGTGCAATGTCAAATGACGTGTTCCACAACTCGCCGGGTTATGTTTCAGTTGATTTACCGGGGGGTTCTACAATAGCAGAGGATAATGATGAGGATGTAGATGCCGATGATGATACTGAAGATGCTGAAGAGGATGAACGTCTTGATAGTATGCAGTATGCAATTGGAGAGACCAATGATGACGTAAGTTGGATGGATGAATATTGCGTAAATAACGACTACGTAGAGTCTGAAGAGCCGTTGCCAGAAGAGTTTCAAAATGATGAGTGGATAAATGCCTCACAAGCTGAGTTCGTCGATCCTGGCCCTAATTTCGATCCATCCGAGGACTTTACTTTCAAGAAAGGAGATCTTTTCGAGAACAAGGAAACATTAATTTTCGCTATACGTGAATGGACAATAAAAAACCGGGTCAAATTCAAGACGGTGAAAAGCAACACAACTAGCTATCATGTAAAGTGTTACTTTAATGAGAGAGGTCAAGGAGAGAATACAAGTGCTGCAGATGATAGAAATTCAAAGTGTCCATGGAAGCTTAATGCAGCTATTAGGAAAAAATCACTTGGCCAGTTTATAATCTCTAGTTATTGCGGACTCCATACATGTTCTAATTCGACTGCAACTTATGATCATAAGACTTTGACTTCCTCTTATATCGCAAAGCTAATTATGCCCGAAGTTAGGCGGGAACTTGATCTTACTCCAGGACAGATAATTACAAGGGTATATGACATGAAAAGAATAACAATTTCCAAGTTTAAAGCATATGATGCACGGAGGAAGGCGTTGACTAAAATCTTTGGAGATTGGGAGGAATCTTACCAATTACTTCCGCATTACCTTTCAGCAATTGTGCGGAACAATCCGGGTACCGAATATGACATAGTGTCTAAGGAGGTCGCACCAGAAACGGAGAGGTTCATATGTGTTTTTTGGGCATTTGGGCCCGCTATCAGAGGGTTCTCTTTTTGTCGTCCGCTCTTAAGTATCGATGGAACACATTTATATGGCAAGTATAAAGGAGTAATCTTGGTTGCGACCGGTGTAGATGCAAACGGTGGGCTATTTCCTGTAGCTTTTGCAGTTGTGGAGGTGGAGGATACATCGAGTTGGAAGTGGTTTTTTCAATGTATTTACAAATATATTCCGACTGTTCAAAGTCCACGAGTTATTACCTTTATTTCTGACCGGATGAAAGGAATTCCACGAGCCTTGCACGAGGGGTGGAGTGCACCACATCATCACCGATATTGCTTGCGGCATATAAGAGCTAATTTTAAGAAAAAACATGGAGAGGTCAATTTACAAAATCTATTATGGCAAGCCGGTTGTGCAACTGACTCACTGGTATATGAGCATTGTAGAGAGAAAATTAAATCCATATCACTTGAAGCCCACGATTGGATTGAACAAAACTTGAAGCCGCAATACGAAGATCGATGGGCATTATGTAAAGATGGTGGAGTGCGATATTGTATGATGACAACTAATTGTTCCGAAAGTTTCAACGGCGTACTTAAGGGTGCCCGTGCTATGCCAATTCAAGCCTTAGTTGCAAGGACGTTTTATAGATTGAACGCATATTTTAATAAGAGGCGCATTGATAGTGCAAATTGGACGAGTAAGTACACTCCAAAAAATGAGATTATTTTGCAGAAAAGGATTGTGGCTGTGAGAACATGTAGAATTGAACAATTCAACAACAATGAGTGGGAGGTTAAAGATTGTGATGGTACATACACCGTTCATCTCGACGATCAGGAGTGCAGTTGTACTTGTAGTATACCACAATTACAGAAAATCCCATGTCAACACGTTTTAGCAGCTAGTTCCAATCAAGATGGTGGAGCTAGATTGCTTTATGACCGATATTGCTCAGCTTGGTATTCAACAAATCATTATCGGCGGGCTTATAAGGAGAGTTTTCATCCTCCCGATGATACTCGCTATTGGCCGGAATTATATATACCGTACTTATTACCACCTAAGCACAAAAGACAAGCTGGACGACCAAAATCCGTACGCATTAGATCTACCATGGATCAAGGTCGTGAAGGAGTAGCGTCACGAACCCGATGTGGACAATGTAATCAATTAGGACATAATAGGTCTCGTTGTCCATCAAGAGCAAGTAGATAGCAATTAATTTGTAAGTAAAATATTTTCTAATGATATGTCATCATTATATGTTATTGATTTAGCAAGTAGATACATTGTTCATATGTATTTGATTTGGCAGAAACTCATAAGTTACCGTTATATGTGCAGGTATATACACGATGCTTCCCGGACCGGATAATGATGAAGTCCTTTATGATCAGTCACGCCACCGTTCGGAGAGCATATCATTGACATCGGTAATGATAACATATTTACAGTCACATATTACTTATTCATTTTTATAATCTTTGTATTCATTTATGTGCAGAGAGGACAAGAGCTGGTTATGATTGATCATAGCCTTGGACATACGCGCTGGCCACTTGATGATCCTCGCATCATTGCCCTAGTATCCCAAGCCGGTTTTCTTACTTGCTCAAAATTGAAATGGATGAAGCTCGATTGGGCACTGCTTAACGCGTTGATGGATAGATGGAGGCCGGAGACTAATACTTTCCATCTACGTGTCGGCGAGACAACTATTACTCTCCAGGATGTAGCAGTGATCCTAGGTCTCCGCATTGATGGCCCTTGTATCACGGGGACTGATAGGCATGTTTGGCGAAGAGTATGTGATAATTTGTTAGGAATATCTCCGGAGTCCTTGCCTGGAGGGTATATTAGATTGAAGTGGCTTAAGGAGAGTTTTGGAAACCCGTTGCCACAAGATGCACCTGAAGTGATGATCCAACAGCATGCGAGAGCATATATTATGCACATGATCGGGACACTTCTTTTTCCCGATTCAAGTAAACATAAAGTCCATTTGAGGTAAGTAAACATTAAGTATTGATTTTTGCTCACTATTCTTAGTATACATGACTAACGTATTTGAACTCGCGCTAGGTGGTTACCACTTATCGAAGACTTCGACATGTGCGGGACATTATCCTGGGGTAGTGCTGTTTTAGCATACCTATATCGAGAAATGTCAAAGGTTGCTTTAATGCAAAATAAGGAGCTCAAGGGTTGTTTAACATTGCTACAAGTTTGGGCATGGGAAAGATTGGTTTTGAAACCACGATTATGCGAGATCCGAGAGTTAGATGGACATATTCCACTAGGCTGCAGGTAAAAAGCGTCAAATTGAATCTCATTTGTATTTAATTTTAAATTTAACATTTTGAACAAAAACGTTTCTTGCAGATGGAATGTCACAAAAGCCTATGATGAGACCCCGGCTAGGCAATTAGATTTTTACAGAGGGGAGCTCGACCGGATGAAAATTTTTCAGGTATCGAATTTGAATTGAAGTACTCTATGATATCAATATATTTCAAAGAGATATTAACATTTGGATTTTTTTTCAGTTCGAGTGGCAGCCATACACCCCTCACCTACCTCGTCTACCGCTGATTTGTATGGAGGGACACGGCATATGGAGGGCTAGAGTTCCTCTCATTTGTTTCGAGATTGTGGAGATACACGTACCTGATCGCGTATTTAGACAGTTTGGACTCGCGCAACATGCTCCACAATATGTCGAAAAAATAGAGAGAAAGGCGACTAAAGGTGGACATCAGATTGACTGGAGGCGCACGCATCAATCATACATAGCTCGGTGGAATGATCGGCATCAACTTATTGTCGATCCGCTTTATCCTCCGATGGAAGAAGTTGATTACATTAAATGGTATTGGGGGATTACCAGACGTTGGATAATCACTCAAACTACGCCTCCAGTCAACGAAATCGAGATTCACTCCCAATAATCCCGATATGTACCAAGAGGGGTAGATGAGCGACGATGGGTAAGTTAAATTGTCAAAATTATCATAGAATGTCAATCTCTTCTTAGCTTATGGTTTCTAATATCAATATTTTTATGTAATTATAGATAGATGCTATGGACGAGGTCGAGGGGATTGCAAATAAGGGCTTAGCTACCGCCACAGGAGATTCAGTACATGTATCGATATTGCATCGGATTGTGACGAGAGTTCGTAGAGCTTTTCAACAAACTCATGAGGATCGGCATGAAGGTCGTGAGCAGGTGGATCTTGACGATACTCTATATGTACGCCGACGTAGGCGCGGTAGACCTTGCACGCACGACGATGAAGCCGGTCCGTCACAGCAAGCCGGTCCATCACAGCCCCACACACAACCGGAGAGCGAGCATATTCAAGCTCAAGTCGAAGGAGGACGCCGACGATCTCAACGAGTGCGAAGAGAGAGACGACGGGGAAGGGGTGGATTTTTTATTTGTTAGTTTTTCCACTAAGATATATATTGTCGTATGGATTTATTGACCTTGGATTTGTTTATCTTAAACTACATATTATCGTATGGGTCGACTTGAGACATTTGGATTTGTTTAGCTTAGACTGATATATATTATCGTATGGATTTGTGATGTGTATTTTTGTCGGATTTTGGATGTGATGTGTATTCCGTCGGATTTGTGTTGTGATGTTGAAAACGTACGGGACTACTAGTCCCGTACGTTTTGTTAACAAACAAAATTAGTGAACTTTAAACATACGGGACTAGTAGTCCCGTATGTTTTCTGATCCATTTTTCAAAATCGACCTCTTTTCCCAAAAAACGGTCTATTTTGCTAATTTTTTCCAAAAACGGTCTATTTCGCTAATTTTATTCCAAAAACGGTCTATTTTGCAAATTTGCCCCTAAAGAAATGGGGACTTATATCCACACTCCGAATTATTATGATAAACCCCACTCCGTCCCCACATTAAGTTGCCGTTTGCAGGAAAAATTGAGAGGATGAATATCAACTACTTTGCGCAGTACAAGTCTATAAGTCAACAAGTCAAAAAATAAAACGGTGGCGCTTGGAAACCAATTATTGATCTTTGCTTTGGATTCCTTGCCTTCAAAATTTTCAAACTTGATGACGAGGGCTGTTACGAGCCACGTGATTGTGGACAATTATATATAAAATAATGTTAGGGGCACACTCCCTAACACACCACCAACCACACCCCCCTCTCCCATCGCTACAGTAAACCGGGTCCCACTTGGGATTTTAAAATTTTTAAAATCTCATGTGAGACCCGGTTTATTGTAGCGATGGGAGAGGGGGGTGTGGTTGGTGGTGTGGTAGGGGGGGTGCCCCTAACACCACTCTTATATATATGAGTCGTAATTGCAACTAAGGGGCTGTTTGGTTGGCTTAAAAAAAGGAAAAAACATATTTTCTATAAAAGATTTTTTTTATTATGTTTGGTTCACTTTTAAAAACTAAGAAAAGAGAATATGTGATAACTTTGATATTGAGGTACTAAGGCTTACTAAATACGCTGCCAAGCTCTGAATTCCAATAGCATTCTCATAAGGCATTTTATCAAACAGTTGAAGAGCATGTTTAATCAAGGAGAACAAATTAACCATACCTTTAGGTGGTGCTTGCATCTCTTGAGATGCAAGTGTGAATCTCTGAAACTTGTCTGGGTTGAGCATTTTATCGATCATCTGCCTGCATATCTTATCCTCCCATCCTCCAAATCCATCCAAGAAAAAATCGCATCTCAATCTTTTGATGTCTTCAAATTCTGTCTTCAGTTCTTGGGTCATCCCAACTCCTTCAATATGAGACGGAGGAAAAGTTTTCACCCTCTATACGTGTTGCATTACTGATGGAAGTTGCTGGGTGTCTTAAAATTTTGGTCACCACTTGATGGCGTTTACCTGCAGATGGCTCAGTATAAGTTTTGTCCAATGAGACAAATAAATCATGTAGGGCAATTGTAGATTTAGATCCTATGAGTTTTATTGCCATAAAAATAAAGAAATTACAAAGGAAGGAAGACTAAGAAATGGACTGTGATCCTCTCCAAAGAAGGAAATGCTAGGAAATGGATTGGGAATCTGGGATCCTCTCTAATACTAAGTAGCGGAGAGACCGCTAATTCAACTGTCGATTCTTAATTCTTTAATGTATGATTGTGATATGTCTTTCTTGAGTGCACGATATGAATGAGTACAATTCATGGGAGTATAGGAAGTATTATAGTTGGAATGATGAATCATAAAAATCATCAATCATTCATAAATTAATCAAAGGTTAACTACCTCTTGGTAGTGGGGAGGATCCAAATCTCTTAAGGAATGGCTGAACAAGTGAAGTTATTATGTTTTTTTTTCATATACTTGAATAGATATCCTTTCGTATGATCTCTGCAGAACCACATGCATGCCATTATTGGTAGTGCAGTAATATCAAACACTATAGACTGCCATTATGTTTTAAGTGAATCAACAAATACTAGGTACCATTGTCACTGGCCAACACAAAAAATGATAGGAGCAAAACCAGGATGACCTATATTCTCAGTAGATTGGGAACACCATAACAGAACTAGGTCGGCTGAGTTGTCGGCCCTAATTGTCTCTGGCCGCCAAGATGATTGGGGTATGCCGTGTAGGAGTACACTTTGTCAGTTACTCGGTATTAGAGTGGTATTTTGGCGAAAAATGGGAACACCATAACAGAACTCTTGAGGGGAAGACTCGGAGTTACAGTGGGGGGACCCAGTGGAGAAAGGATTTTTACTGTTTCTGAAAGAAGCACGCGCGAGGTCACGCGAGCTTGAAAGTTTGCAAACAACCCCTAATTAATATTACAAAAACCCACAAAAGTTTGA
>NC_033799.1:13620578-13642001 GCF_001876935.1 Asparagus officinalis | reverse complement strand
AAAAAAAAATTTGCAAATATCCCTTGAAAGTTTACAAAGAGCCCCTGAAAGTTTGCCGAAAGACCTTGAAGTTTATATATACAACACAATTGTAGTTAAATGGCCAAATAGGCCGCCCGCTTATTAAATGGCGGGCAAAAACCCACCTATTTAGCAATTGCTAAAGGTCATAAATGGGCAAAATCTACCCGCCCATTTATCGCCCTCCCTTTTATAGACCATACCCACCCATTTAACATCCCATCAGCAGACTAATTACTTGTTGCCCAACAGGTTGTAAAGCCTAATGATAAAATCCACCTCCGAATTCTCAAACTTCCCCCTCTTAACGCTTGGACTGAGATTGTTTGAGCATCTTAGCCTGCAACTCTTTGGACACCTATCGAGGCCTTCAGTACTCAAAAGAAACAAGCAGGTAATCATCAGTCAGTTTCTTTAGACTTGTAGCTAATTTTTAAGCAGGAAAGCAGAATATCTCATTTACTGGCATGTCCATGTGTTCACTTAGCAATTCATCCTCTTCTGAAGCCCATACCAACACCCATTACAAATGTTCTATGCCAAATCAATGGCTTCCTGCACAACTGCTGCAGCTCTAGTATAGCACAAGTTTTCAAATAAATTCTTTAATGCAGGTACAAGAGTTAGGCAACTGGTTCTCAAGCTACCATTCAACTGACAAACTACTAAGAATAGGCCAAGAATCTGCACATAGCGGCTTGCTAGTGATCTTGTACTGTTCCAATTCCTGCAGAAGAATTAGCTTCCACGTAAGGAAAGAGAGAGAATTTTGATCTAGAAAATGATGGGCTATTGTTAACCATGACTGCAACATATTAATCCGTTTGGCGGTGATAGTGAGTGAAAAGTTTAATGTACATCATTCTGGAGACATACTAATATATGCTGTTAAAATAGGAATACAATAATATAAAAAACAAATTAAAGAGTTAAAAAATTCAGGTCTGATCGGCAGCAGTCGTGATGTCACTGCCCTAGAAGATTAAGGACATGCCTATCGCCCTGGCGCAATTTATCCCCTCTCCCCTAGCGGTAAAAACCCCCGGAATCGGTCGGGCTCTGCACTCGGGCGTGAGTCACAGAGCTTATGCTCAGACGAAAACGGTTGCCCAAAAATAGAAATATAAATATGTAGCCGAAATTTCTTGGAGAAATGAGAGTAGTTAAAGAAAAGAGCTTAGAAGTTCTTCTCTTCATTGGTGTGCTTGAATGAGCTCTAACCCTGCTTATATAGGTGAGGAGAGGTGTAACCCCCGCTGAATCCAAGGGACCATTACGCACAAATATTGCTTCCGTTACCCGCATGCACCCGTTACAGAACAAGTAAAACGTGCAAAAATAAAAGCTTGAGAAGCAAAAATGTGTGCGTGTGCGGTGCGGCGTGGCGCGCGGTGCGCGCGCATGTGTGGTAGATATGCAAAGCCCACAAAACCCAAAACACTATTCAAAGCCCAATAAGGAGAGAACCATTATATACCCTATACTATTCATCTCATTTTTCAATGTGGGACTATTCACAAAGGCAAAATTGCTTTTTCATGAACAAAACATCCAACAGTCTCCCTCAAAAGGCAATATTGACTGAAAATAATAAATCAATAAATAAATCACAAAATAAATGTAGGTTGGGCAACCTTTCGTATCGTGAATTCGGGAGAGGTAACTTTCGGCTTTGAACCTTTCCTTAGTTAGTTCATCACCACCTAAGGGACATAATGGACTAGGCCTTGAATTAGGCCCATTGGATCAGGTGTTGATAAAAACACACACAATACGTTTTCATCTATTGAGCTAAGCGGGTTGAGCGTTAAAGGTCATGCTCACAAAAAACCGACTCATGAGAGTTTCTAGGGGTCAGTCTTGCCCCCCCCAACCGCGACCATCACGGTTCCTGTCAAGTAGGTAAGTCCTCAAAAGGTACTATAGCTGTTTATTTAATACCCCCCACAATACACGCGTTGGACTTATTAAGAGTAAAACTCAGCCTAGCCAGCTGTATCATAAGAGCATCGTCATCATAGAGAAGGGGTAGTAGCAAATGCTACATAATGATATATAAATATATCTAGGTTGATGCTCCACACGAGAGTCACTTGTCCAGCTTGTTTCTACCACATTGAACCGACATTGGGACTACGTCTCCAAATAAGGGTTGGGTTGCCGTTGTCAGTGACCTCATTTATGGGCTTAACCCCATCTCCATCTATGAATCCAGAACCACACTCCTGGATAATCCCTTAGTCAAAGGGTCAGCAAGATTTTTCTCAGACTTTACTCCTGGATAATCCCTTAGTCAAAGGGTCAGCAAGATTTTTCTCAGACTTTACAAAGTCCAAGATCATAATTTTGCCTAATAGGCGTTGTACAGACTTATATCTTATTTGAATATGTCTGTTATGTTTTTTATTTACATGTACTTGCTTTAGAAGCTCTATGGTAGATCTAGAATCAGAGTGAATGAAAATAGGAGGAGAGGGTTTAGGGACCAAAGGAAGTTCAGAGATAAGATATTTTAACCATTCGGCTTCTGTGCAAGTAGTAACAAGAGCAATCAGCTCAGATTCCATGGTGCTCCTGGCAATTATTGTTTGCTTACATGATTTCCAGGATATAGCAGCACCACCAAAAAGAAATACATATCCAGATGTAGACTTTACACTGTTAGAATCCGTGACCTAATTGGCGTCACTATACCCTTCTATAGCATCAGGGTAACCAGTGTAAGTCAAGCAATAGACAATTGTGCCTTTCAGATATTTGAATACTCTTTCTAAGGCAGTCCAATGATCTTTGCTAGGGTTGCTAGTATACCGACTCAGTCTCCCTACAGCATAAGCTATATCGGGTCTGATTCGGTTGGATATGTAAAGAAGAGATCCAATCATCTGAGAATATTTCAGCTGGGAGACAGGTTCACCTTCATTTTTCTTCAAGGATATAGAAGAATCATAAGGTGTGGAAACTGGTTTAGAGTTATGAAAGTTGAATTTGATTAGCATTTTATCAATGCTATGGGAAAGACTCAAAGATATTCCTCTAGTGTCTCTAGAGATTTTCATTCCAAGTATCATGTCTGCAAGACCTAAGTCTTTCATATCAAAGTTTTTGGAAAGATAATCCTTAACCTTTGAAATTAATTCAAGTGTTGTTCCAAAGATAAGGATATCATCAACATAGAGACAGAGAATGACATAGTCATTGTTTATCACTTTAGAATAGACACATTTATCGTGTTCATTCACAGTGAAGCCATATTGTGCAATAACGTTGTCAAATTTCTGGTGTCATTGTTTAGGAGCTTATTTAAGACCATACAAAGATTTAACAAGCTTACAGAGTTTGTTTTCCTGACCCTTGGCAATGAGACCTTCAGGTTGGTGCATATAGATCTCTTCATCTAAATCACCATTCAGGAAAGCAGTCTTGACATCCATCTGATGTATGATTAGCTTATGGATAGCAGCAAAGGCTAATAATACTCGGATAGTTGAGATTCGGGCTACAGGAGAATAGGTATTAAAATAATCAATGCCCTTTTGTTAAGTATAGCCTTTAGCTACTAATCTAGCTTTAAATTTATCTATGGAACCATCAGCTCTGAGTTTCTTCTTGAATATCCACTTACAACCAATAGGTTTACAACCTGGAGGTAAGTCGGTGAGTATCCAAGTATGGTTTTCCATGATAGATTTAATTTTATTATCAATGGCTTCTTTCCAGAGAGGAGATTCAGGTGAATCCATTGCTTCTTGCAATGAACTTGGATCACCTTCAACAAGAAAGGTAAGGAAGTCTTCTCCAAAATCCTTTTCGATTCTACGTCTTTTGCTTCTTCGAGGTTCAATATCAAGAGGTTGAGAAGAACTGGAAGATGGTAGATCAGAAGGAATGAGGTTCAATATCAAGAGGTTGAGAAGAACTGGAAGATGGTAGATCAGAAGGAATGGATGATCTGGGATTTTCTGAGATTTTAGATTTGAAAGGAAAGATGTTTTCAAAGTAGACTATATCTCTTGCTTCAATGATGGTATTGTTGGATATGTCACTGATTTCAGATTTGATAACTAGAAATCTGTTAATATTGCTATCTAGTATATATCCAATAAAAGCAGAATCTACAGTCTTAGAACCAAATTTTCTCTTCTTAGGTTCGGGAATAGCTACTTTAGCCAAGCAACCCCAAACCGGGAAGAAATTCAGATTAGGAGATCTCCCTTTCCAATATTCATAAGGAGTTGTATCAGAATTTTTCTGGAGAATTCTATTGAGAATAAAGCAAGCAGAAAGAAGAGCTTCACCCCAAAGATTTTCAGGTGCTCCTGAACTGAGTAACATACAGTTCACCATGTCCATTAGGGTTCTATTCTTTCGTTCAGCTACCCCGTTAGACTGTGGTATATAGGGAGCAGTAACCTCATGAATAATACCATGTTCTTGACAATATTCAGTCATATGATTTGAGGTATACTCCCTCCATGATCAGATCTTAGAATCTTGATCTTCCTGTCAAGTTGGTTCTCAGATTCAGCTTTATACACCTTAAACCTATCTAAGACTTCATCTTTAGTTTTGAGAAGATAGGTGTAACAATATCTGGAGTGATCGTCTATAAAAGTCACAAAATATCTCCTACCCCCTCGGGTGAGAACTCGGTTAGAGTCACACACATCACTATGAATTAATTCGAGGGGTTCAGAGTTTCTAGTTATAGACTTGAAGGGTTTTTTAGTGTGTTTCCCTTGAACACAGATTTCACACTTAGATGAGGGATCATGAGAAGATTTAGGAATGAGATTTAATTTACTCATTCTCTGCAAGGTTTGGAAATTGACATGTCCAAGTCGTCCATGCCAAACATCACAAGACTCAACAATTTGAATAACAGAAGACTCAGAAATTTCATTAGAACTGGAATTGATTACATTGAGTTTAAAAAGGCCATTACAGATAAAACATTTTTCTATGAAAACATTACTCTTTGTAATCACAAATTTATTGGATTCTTTTACAATCCTATAACCAGCTCTAAGAAGAAGAAATTCACTAATCAGATTGCGACGGAGAGAAGGAACATGATAAACGCTTTGCAGATGAAGAGATTTCCCAGAAGTCATGGTGAGCTCTATACGTCCACTTCCTATTATTGATTTAGTGGAGTCGTCTGCTAAGCTTATGCTTCCTCCACATGATTCCTGATAATTTGAAAACCAAGAGCGGTCATTACAGACTTGGATATTTGCTCCGGAATCCAAATATCAATCAGTAGAAGAAGTTAGAGAATTTACAATATGAGATGAAGAGGCTAACCTGAAGGAGGTTGGATTCATTTCATGTTAGGAATCTTGACCCCAAGATTAGTTTGTTTTGATGACAACAAATATTATATGTTGTGTGTATTATGTGCTAACATTTGTTTTGCAGTATCAGAGCTATATCAATAATTATATTCAAAGAGATACTCAAGACATAGATGGGTTCAAGGCAAAATGAAGCAAAGAAGAAGATATACTTTATTGTCAAAATGTAATTTTATATTTTCTTTGCTTAGAAATTTGTACAAGCCTTGATCACTCACACACATGCACACACATAGTATTAGAACACACTAACACATGCTTAGTGTGTTGGTTAACAATAGAAATCCTCTATGTTAGCCATTAGAGTTTATAGATATTAAGTTAGTCTTAAAACATTTTATTTACACCCCTTAGAAATTAGAATCTGGAAAAACTCAAAAGATCAAAATTGTAGGTCTCTTCAAGAGCTTTCCAACAAATCTTAAATCACCTCATTCCGATATCGGATGAGAAAGTTATAGTCAAAATACTAAACAGAAAAATTCCAGAATCTGAGTTTACAGTGTAGTCGACTACTATGCCTTGTAGTCGACTACTAAGCAATTTTCTGACTTCACAGAGTCTGTTTAGACTCAGTGTAGTCGACTACTATGATTTGTAGTCGACTACAAATGTAGTTTTTTCAGATTTCAGGTTTAAAATAAATAACTGTTTATAGCTGTTTTGTGGACGTTAATTGGGTTTAAAATTATGTCATTTCAGAGGCTATAAATAGGTTTAAACATCAGAAAACAATTACCAAGTTTTACACTTGCAAGATCAAACATTTTGTGCATATTCACTCTCTAATTTTCCAGATTTTCATGCTAAGTGTTTAGAAAAAGAGAGTTTCTGATATTGCCTTGGTTTCAATCATTCTTAGAGATTGTATAGACAATATTCAGAGAGTTAAAAGAATCCTAAGCCACTGCAGCACTTCACTACACATTCAAGGCTTATAGGATCAATTGTGTTCTTGCTTCAAAAAGGATTTCTCTCGGGTTTGAGAGGGTTGATCTCTTGGTTTAGAGATTGGGTGGCAATTGGCATGGTCTTGTCAATTGGTGTTGCAATTTGCATGGTCTTGCAAATTGGTCAGGTTTGTTTTTGATTTTGTAAGGTTTCAAAATCATAGTGGAAATCTCAAGCGGGATTTGCTTGGGGACTGGATGTACACCGGGTTGGTGGAACCAGTATAAAACTTTGTGTTTGTGATTATGAATTTCTGAGATTGCCATTTTTCTTTGCAATTTATAATCTACTTTGCAATAATTTTAAAAGAATACTATTCACCTCTCTTCTAGTGTTCTAGTGTATCTATTTCAGATCCTACATTTGGTATCAGAGCAAGGTGAAAGATGGCATCAACAAATACATCACAATTCAAAGAGGGATATTCCACACAGCGACCACCTCTATTCGATGGCACGAACTACAACTATTGGAAGTGCCGAATGAAGATTTACCTTCAATCAATTGGCTACGAACTTTGGAACGTCGTGGAAACAAAATATGAGAAGCCAACAACTCCTTTTGCAGAATGGACTACTTCTCAAAGAAATAATGCAAATTTGGATTCAAAAGCAATGAATGCATTATTTTGTGCACTTGACAAGAATGAGTTCAATAGGGTGTCAACGGCCACATCTGCATACGATATTTGGCATACACTTGAGGTAACTCATGAAGGTACAAATAAAGTTAAAGAATCTAAAATATCTATTCTTGTGCACAGGTTTGAGTTATTCAAAATGAAAGAACAAATAGAGGAATCCACTCACATGTGCTTCATGGCACAAGAAGATGAGGTATGCAATAATGAAGAATTATTAGATGCTTTCAATGAATTATATGAAACATTTTTGAGATTAAAGGCTTCACATAATTTTCTTAAAGGTGAAAATAAAAGATTACTTGAAGAAATTTCTGATTTTAATTCTTCTACTATTTCTAATTCTCAAGTAATTGAATTGAA
Organism: Asparagus officinalis; assembly: GCF_001876935.1. NCBI lineage: Eukaryota > Viridiplantae > Streptophyta > Magnoliopsida > Asparagales > Asparagaceae > Asparagus > Asparagus officinalis. The sequence goes on along the minus strand of NC_033799.1, from coordinate 13,634,669 downwards.
AGAGGAAAATAAATCCTTGCTTAAAGAAAATCATATTTTGACTAATGAGAATGTTTATCTAAAATCAGAATGCAATGATTTAAAAATCCGCATTAATGTTTTAGATAAAGATATTTCTTCTATTAAATTAAAATATGATGATATATGTTTGAATGTTAGTAAATTCAATAAAAGTAAAGAGAATTTGAATAATTTGCTCTCATTTCAAAAATCTTCAAACAATCATTTTGGCATTGGATTTGTTCCTAAGTATTTTATAAAGAATGATTATGTTTTGAAGAATAATAATAAGAATATTCATGCTAAACAAAATAAGTATATATGGATTCCTAAGAATTTGAATATTCATGATAGGAATTATTATATTTCATCTTATATTTATGAAGTTTGCAATTCAAAGAATTACACTTATGTTAACAAATGGAAACCAAATTCCAAGTGGATTTGGATTCCTAAGGGCTAATCCTAATGATATAAAATAAAAGGGTACCAATGTGCTTGATATTTTTATTAAGGTACCCAGGAAAAGAAAATTTTAATTAGAATTATGTTTATTTCTTTTTGCTAATGACAAATGGGGAGTTATATAGAAAATTTTAATTTTAAATTTTTTACTAATGCTTTGATGCAGGGGGAGTAAAAGATTTTATTTAATGATTTCATGCAGGGGGATTAAAATTTTTATATCTTAATAACATATATTTGTCATCATCAAAAAGGGGGAGAATGTTAGGAATCTTGACCCCAAGATTAGTTTGTTTTGATGATAACAAATATTATATGTTGTGTGTATTATGTGCTAACATTTGTTTTGCAGTATCAGAGCTATATCAACAATTATATTCAAAGAGATACTCAAGACATAGATGAGTTCAAGGCAAAATGAAGCAAAGAAGAAGATATACTTTATTGTCAAAATGTAATTTTATATTTTCTTTGCTTAGAAATTTGTACAAGCCTTGATCACTCACACACATGCACACACATAGTGTTAGAACACACTAACACATGCTTAGTGTGTTGGTTAACAATAGAAATCCCCTATGCAGATTTCAGGTTTTGAATAAGTGACTGTTTATAGCCGTTTTGTGGACGTTAATTGGGTTTAAAATTATGTCATTTCAGAGGCTATAAATAGGTTTAAACATCAAAAAACAAGCACTAAGTTTTGCACTTGCAAGATCAAACATTTTGTGCATATTCACTCTCTAATTTTCCAGATTTTCATGCTAAGTGTTTAGAAAAAGAGAGTTTCTGATATTGCCTTGGTTTCAATCATTCTTAGAGATTGTATAGACAATATTCAGAGAGTTAAAAGAATCCTAAGCCACTGCAGCACTTCACTACACATTCAAGGCTTATAGGATCAATTGTGTTCTTGCTTCAAAAAGGATTTCTCTCGGGTTTGAGAGGGTTGATCTCTTGGTTTAGAGATTGGGTGGCAATTGGCATGGTCTTGTCAATTGGTGTTGCAATTTGCAGGGACTTGCAAATTGGTCAGGTTTGCGTTTGATTTTGTAAGTTTATTCAAAATCATAGTGAAAACTCTCAAGCGGGATTTGCTTGGGGACTGGATGTACACCGGGTTGGTGGAACCAGTATAAAACTTTGTGTTTGTGATTGTGAATTTCTGAGATTGCCATTTTTCTTTGCAATTTATAATCTACTTTGCAATAATTTTAAAAGAACACTATTCACCTCTCTTCTAGTGTTCTAGTGTATCTATTTCAGATCCTACATTTCAATCATATTAACTTTGTTAGATCCATTTCCTTTAGGGGCAGGTTTGGCCGGTTCCTTCTTCCGAAAGAAACAGTTGTGAGCCATGTGGTTGGTTCTACCAAAGACAAAACAGAACTTCTCATCAGACTTATGGCTGGAAGAATTGGGATTTAATTTGAAGGAGGATTTGTTGAAAGATTTGTTGAAAGATTGTTGATTTTTCTTGAATTTCTTCCCTTTGGGTTTGAAATTCTTAGATTTAGGCTTATCCTCTACCAAGTTTACTTTAGCTTTTGTTTCATTCTTGGTGTTGGAATTTTACCTATGCTGGTCTTCAATACGAATAGCCTTGAAGGCTTCAGTTAAGGTTAGATCTCATTGCTTGTGTCGGAGATCTCCAGCAAATCTAGACCAGGAGGGAGGAAGTATATCAATCAAACAGGAAACTTTATAATCGTCAGTAAAAGTGTTTCCTTTTGATTGGAGATGACGGAGGAAATCTAGGAATTCATGAATTTGTTCATTAATGTGCTTGTCATCAACCATCATGAACTTATTAAAGGAGGAGGAGGTGAAACGCAGAATTCCGGCATCATCATAGCCATATTCTGCTTCAAGAGCATTCCATAGGTCTTTTACACTTTTGAACTCATAATATATGTTATAAAGGTTATCCGCAAGTGCACTAAGAATCCTATGATAACAATGATAGTTGATTTCTTCTGGTTTCATAGAGCTAGAAAAGGAGCTAGCACTAGAACCAGAAGTGGAAGGAGCAGGTTGAGCAGGATCAGGAGTCAAAGGTTGAGAACCACTAGTAGATGACTCAGAAGTGTCAATAGCAGATAAAAGACCAAAGGTAGTGAGCCAGTATTTCATCTGATTAGCCCACCGTTTATAGTTAACACCGGTGAACTTCTCAGGTTTGACACTTTTTGAATGATCAGGAATTGTCATAAGTCCAATTCAAGTTTACTAGTCTAGGTAGATGTAATCTGATCAAATAAAGGATTTTGTCAATACTACTAGACCAGAAACTTAATTAAACCTGCTCTTAACCAAAAACTCTAAAAGTGAAAAGATTAAAGTTTTACTCGGGTAGTTTGGCCAGGTAAGGATAGTACTAGAGGTTGATCAAAGATCTATTAAGTACCTCGTTTCTTACAGAGCGCTTTACGCAACCCTTAAACCTTGTCTTAGACACCAACTAATCCAAGAAAACTTGAACCGGTTCACTTAAAGATTTTTTGTTTCTTTACTATATATATATGAAAAGTGACAGATGCAGAAATTGAGTACAGAAGCAGCAAAGAAATAATTTTTTTTAACTAATTTAGTTGCAACAAATTAGAACAATTAACTAATACAACAAGTAATTACAATGAAGATTCTGATAAACAGTAATCCCGATGAACAGTAATTTTTTTTATTTTTTTAGATTTCTTAATTTTTTAATTTTTTTTAAATTTAAATTAACAGCAAGAAATTTTAATTAATCTTCTAGATTGCTGTTAAAATAGGAATATAATAATATAAAAAACAAATTAAAGAGTTAGAAAATTCAGGTCTGATCGGAAGCAGTCGTGATGTCACTGCCCTAGAAGATTAAGGACCCGCCTATCGTCCTGACGCAATTTGTCCCCTCTCCCCTAGCGGTAAAAACCCCCGGAATCGGCCGGCCTCTGCACTCGGGCGTGAGTCACAGAACTTATGCTCAGACAAAAATGGTTGCCCAAAAATAGAAATATAAATATGTAGCCAAAATTTCTTGGAGAAATGAGAGTAGAGAAAGAAAAGAGCTTAGAAGTTCTTCTCTTCGTTGGTGTGCTTCTGAATGAGCTCCAAGCCTGCTTATATAGGTGAGTAGAAGTGTAACCCCCGCAGAATCCAAGGGACCGTTACGCACAAATCTTGCTTCCGTTACCCGCATGCAGCCATTACAGAACGTGTAAAACGTGCAAAAATAAAAGCTTGAGAAGCAAAAATGTGTGCGGTGAGGCGTGGCGCGAGCGTGGTGGCGAGGCGAGGCGTGGCGTGGCGTGCGTGTGCGTGTGTGGTAGATATGCAAAGCCCACAAAACCCAAAACACTATTCAAAGCCCAATAAGGAGAGAACCATTATATACCCTATACTATTCATCTCATTTTTCAATGTGGGACTATTCACAAAGGCAAAATTGCCTTTTCATGAACAAAGCATCCAACAATATATACTTTCTTCAAAAGAGATAAGAAGAAGAAAACCAATAAATATTTTTAGCTCTTCATGCATCAATGGTCATAACACATGCCAAACATAATACAGAGAATGGATACCAACCTGTTTAACTGAGATCTACTAAACTAGGTAAGCGAATTTCAGAGATAAATTATCAACTTTTTATGAAAGAATCCTCAACCATCAACAATGTTTTACTTGAAGCTACTAACTCACATGAGGAATCAATGGGTCACATTATTATGATTTTCCTATGGTCATAATAAAACAGATCAAACTCTCATTAACATAAAAAAAACCTGACACAATCTCAAGGAGTAAATACTGCATTAATCTCACATTGAAAACCAAAATGAGCAGCAGAAAAGAAACAGAAATGAATGCCTCAAGAATTGGGATGGTTGATAGTTTGGTCAACTCACATTAAAAACCAAAATGAGAGATTGCGTCCTTATCATCAAAAATCTTCATCGGAATCATCATCTAAGCTGATTTTAAAGTCAGAGATGTGTTGAATATGGGACCAATCAGCACCTTCGTTCTCCCGGCACCGCTCCTTCAACAACTTGTTGCAGTTTGAGATCCACAGCTTTTGCAGAGACGAAGGCAGCTGTGGCAATGACTGAAGCTTATAAGCTCCCATAAGTTGTACACACTTGAGGGAAGAGGGAGTTTGGAGGCTACAAGGCAACAGCATAGCAATATTATCCAGCTGGAGTTCTCGCAGGAAAGTTTTGTTCTGAAACAGCCATGACTCTGTGGGAGCAGCCTCCAGATAACTACAATCTTGTACCGAATCGCTAATCAATTATGATGACAGGAATGTGTTGGATGTTGGGCCAATCAGCACCTTCATTCTCCCGGCATCGCTCCTTCAGTGCCTCGTTGCAGCCCCTGATCATCAGCGTTCGCAGGGACAAAGGAAGTTGTGGCAGTGATTGAAGCTCATAAACTCCAACAAGTTCCAAATACTCGAGGGAAGAGAGAGTTCGGAGGCTAGAAGGCAAGCACTTTGCTTTACCCCGCAGCTCGAGACGTCGCAGTGAAGTTGAATTCTGCAACAACCATGACTCCGCAAGAGCAGCCTCCAGATGACTACAATCTTCTATTGCTAGCCGCCTGACAGATGTGAGTTTTCTCAATGGCTCTATGTGGAGCAGGAACGGGTCATCGATTTCAAGATGTTCAACAGTAGATGTGAACCCCTGCTCCTCTTTCCGTTTGATTATTGATGCTGGTGTTGCAGCTGCTTGCACAAGCTTGGGACACTCGCGGATACTTAGCCAGTAGAGGTGGGGAAGAGCCTTTAGACGCCCAATTGATGCCAGCTCACCACACCCTGCCAGTTCCAACTCCCTCAGTGAAGTAAATCTTCTATACTCCACTTCGGAGGGAAAGGCGGTTATGTGGTTAGCTCCACCTAATAGAAGGATTGAAAGAGAAGTGAGGGAACCTTGCATTAATAACGCAGGAGTGAGACCGTCCGGTCCACCACGATCAACAAGCCTCAGCTTAGGGCAATAATCAATCTCCAAAACCCTGAGAGATGTAAGATGATGTCGGAACAAGCCAGCCACGGATGTCAGCTCTCCACACCATCTAATTCTCAATTCAGAGAGGGAGGGAGAGGACGTGCATGTAAGAAAGCCAGTACCGCAGCCGCTACCACCGCAGTTGCTGCCCACCCAGAACGCTGGAGAATCAGACAATCCCACAACTTCCAACTCCAATTTTCGGAGACCGAGGGGCAGAGGGGGCAGCGCCTTCAGTTTGCGACAATTCTTAATAACAAGTTCTTTGAGGAGAGGACACCAGGGTACTGCCTCTGCTTCTAATCCACACCACTCTTCCCATTGCTCACAGTCAGATATATCTAAATGCTTCATTTGTTGAAAGCCACCTTCGCAATTAATTTGCTGAAGAGCTGGCAGCCCCCTCAATGTCAAATGCGTGAGGTATGGGAGCTTCCCGAGGGAAGGAAGGTGCTTCCATGCCCTGCTAAATTTAAGTTTTATGTACTCCAGATTTTTTAATAATTCTGGTTCCATCCAACATGGAGACCTGGCACCTTGGTATCCCTTGATTGTTAGTTCCCTGAGGCTATCATGTGGTTGCAGGCGATCAAGCATCTGTTCATACTCATCCGCCACATCACTATCATCAGACCAAACCATCTCTAACTTGAGGAGGTTCCTTTTACGATGCAACTCGATCGTACTGACTTCCTTGTGATGTTTGTGACTCTCAAGGCCACCGATCTTCAGTCCCCGCAAATCTCTCATCTCCTTCAATTCGCTCAATTTATAAACTCCAGCAGCGAACGAAAAACGTTGAAGTGAAGTTAATGTCCCTAACCCCTCGATTTTTTCATAGTAAACTTGACATGGTATCAGGTGTCTCAAACTAATGAGATTATTCAAGCCAAGAACAGGACCAGTAGAATATCTAATACGCGGCCAAAAAAAGTTAAGGACCTGCAGGTGGTAAAGCGTACAGAATGAACTTGGTAACCGAGAAATAACATGACTAGTCGACAAATATCTAATATGCCTCATGTTACCAACTGCATCCGGCAATACCTTCATGCGCTTAACATCTAGGCGCAGCACCCGAATGCTTTCCAGTAATTTAAACGCTTCTTCAAAAGCCTTAGCATGCTCATTAACATATCCTCTGAAGACTAACACAAGTGTGCGAAGATTCTTCCATTTGCCTACATCTTTAAGAAGGTCAAGTTTGTCGGTTTCAAAATACAGATGACGTACTGTATTCGGGATCTGGTCAATTGACATGTCTCCAACAAATCTAAAGCATTCATCATGAGATACTTTACGTGCTAGATCATGCAAAAGATCATGCATGTTGTAGAAAGTTCTGTCTTGAGGTTGTTCGAGAAATGATAGTTTCACTAAATCATCCAAGTAGCCCCTTCCAGTGTCCTCCAGTGTCTCGTTTGGATATTGGGAAGATTTTTGAATGAGGCCAAGAGCCATCCACATGAAGACTAGATCATCTTTCTTGAACCTATAATCTTGAGGAAAGATGCTGCAATAAGCAAAACATGGTCTTAAGTGCATTGGTAAATGATGATAGCTTAGCATCAAAACCGCCATCACACCATCCCTCTGCTGTGCTTGATCGGATATATTGTTTGCTTGCAAAACTCTGGTCCAATGATTATCATCCAACTTAGAATTCAATAGCGCTCCAATCGTCTTTGCAGCCAATGGTAAGCCCCCAAGCCTTCTTGCTATTTTCTTGCTAATGGATTCCAGCTTCCTATAATCACAAGAGTCTACACCAGCAAATGCATATTGGTTGAAAAGTGATAGGAAGTTGTCATCATCTAAATGTTTCAATATCATTGGCTCATTTATTGACCCCCCCAAAGCCGATGCAGCCATTTTTGCAACTGTCACAATTCTAGTAGTTAACAAGATTTTGCTTCCTTTATGGCCACTCCTCAAAGGAGCAAACAATTTATCCCACTCAGAACGATTGTCATCATTCCATGCGTCATCCAAGACAAGGAGAAATTTCCCAGACGATACCAGTTTCTTAAGAGCTTCTTGCAGAGCGCCAAGTCCCCTGACTTCAGGTCTACTTTCTGTAGCGTATTCTATCAAATCTGCCATGACCTTTTTGGCATTGAAAGGAGTGGAGATACATGCCCAGATTTTGTGATCAAAGGAATTAGTTACATTCTCGTCATTATAGACGAGTTGTGCGAGGGTGCTTTTGCCCACTCCTCCATGGCCAATAATGGAGAAAAGAGATACATTGGTACTACCCTCATCCTCTTCTGCGACAGGCTTTCTCAACCACGCTAACAGTTCCTCCCTCTCTTCATCTCGTCCAAACACTTTTCTCTCAGTTAGAGCTGGTCCAGTTTCACGATAAGCCATGCTCTGAGCTCGATGTTGTTGATGCAGTTGTTTGGATTCTTGTAGTGTAGAGATGAAATTTCCCACGCCCGTTGCGACTTCATCTAGCCTTTTCACAGACCCCCTCAGTTTCTCGAGGGTGGGATCAGATTTGAAGGCTCTTTTACCAACTTTTACAACTTTCCGTTTGGAGTCGGAGAGAAAATCACGCACTTTACCCCTGCCTGCTAGCGCAATTGGTAGAGAAGTTCATTTTATTTTATTGATTAAATTCGAAAAACAATCAATTATTTTTTAGCATCTGATTGCTAACCTTCAGTTGTGAAATAAAAAACTGATAACAAGAAGGCGAATTTTTTTTTTTTTTGACATTTAAAAAGCCATGACTTACCACTATGAGCATGTTCTTTGCTGCCTGAGGATTTCTCCTGGACTTGTTTCTGTAGCTTAAGGTAATCAAGCTCATCAAGAACGTCGTCAGCCTCGTAAACAGCATCTTTGAGCTGCCACAACCATTTCTTGAGTGCTCCAGTAATTTCTTGCTGCCCGCTCTCTGCCATCTCCACAACAGCTTGGATACGAGGAAGAGCATCGTTGAGCCTTCCAAGCTCAACTCTCATCCTAGCATCCCGAGCAAAATACCGATCTGCTGCATAATCGAGCCCGACCTCCACCAACTTCTCGATGATCTTGGTCACAATCACGTCTCCGACCACCACCATGTTTTTATGAGTAGTTGCAGAGAACTCCTTAGTTCTCCTGCATTACTTAAGAAATGGGGGACTTACATATATCCACACTCCGAATAATTACGATAAACCCCACTCCGCCCCCACATCAAGTTGCGGTTTGCAGGCGAAATTGAGAGGATGAGTATCAGCCACTTCGCAAGGTTGAAGTCTATTAAGTCAACAAGTCAATAATAAAGATCAATAGGAAACGTTGAGTGCGTACAAAGGCCACAAAACACGCCATGTGATGTGGGAACCCAAAAATTGAATAATAAGAGAACAAAATGGTGGGGGCTTGGAAACCAATTATTGATCTTTGCTTGGATTCCTTGCCTTTAAAATTTTCAAACTTGATGATGAGGGCTCGTTATGAGCCGTGTGACTGTGTACAATTGTATATATGAGTCGTAATTCCAACTAAAGCATAGTTTTGATAGTTGCTCTTCCTGTTTACAAACCTGACAAGGTATTGATTAAAACAAGGTAAATCGAAACAGCCTACAAAGTTTATCGTTCAAATTGGAGAATGTTGAATTAACGCTGAAATTATTTTTTTTATTTCCAAATTGTTTAAATACCAGTTTAACGGTCCTTATTATGATCATATCATAATTTACTAAAAACCTAGGGTAAAAAAAACATAGAATAAAAAGCAGACAGGTATTTCCTTTTGCCATAAAAGCAGACCCGCCTGCAATGTGAGAGCCAAGAAAGTCATTGATAAGAAAGAAAAAGTGTTTGGTGTATTAGGACTAGCTAACCAATTATTAATAATCTTGTTTAAAATTCTTAGCTTTAGAATTTTCAAAACTGATGATGACAAGGATTCATTTGTACTCAGCTGCAGCTACATGCGCATTGGTAATTTCATTATTTAAGATTGAGAAAGGAGAATCCTTTGAACAGACCGGCACGCCAGAAGACCACGCATGATAAGCAATCACTTCTTATTTTATAATTCATTTAAAAAAAAAATTAAATGCCGTTTCCTGACCGCGTATGCTATGACAAGGGGTTCATTTGTACTCATCTGCAACTGCTTCCACGTCGGTAATTTCGTTATACTTGCAAGCTCTGAATTCCCCCTTGGCATTCTCATACGGGCACATTATGGAACAATTTAAGTGCAATTGCAACAAAGAGACAAATTACCCATCACCTTGAGGGCGTGTGAGGTCGTCAAACTCGACTTGGCTGAGCCGGTACAACTTTGTGACGGAAACTCTCGGATATGACATTTTTGCCGAACAGTTGTTCTCCTTTGAAGTAATTTTGATACTAAATGATTTTTGTCAGGCACAAAAACACGCCTCTTTTAATCCCTAAATCGATTGGCATCAAACTTGAGGGAACCAAACTATGGTGTATGGGCGTTCACCCTCAAGTTTCACCTCTTGAGCAGAGGTCTTTGGAGACATGTCAATGGATCTTCTGCGCCTCCTCTGACAAAACTACAGGCATCTACGAACAAAGCTCACCCTTCTAAATCAATCAGTTACACCGACCATTCGGTTACAATTTGTCAATTACACTTCTGCCAATTCTCTCTGGACACATCTTCAAGGTTTCTACACCGAACAGGATGATGCTCATGAATACCGTCTGCTGCAAGATGTCTCTTTTGGCAGGACAAGGTGAAAGATCCATTCATAATTTTTATACTTATATGATTGACATTTGGCAACAACTTGCAACTCTTGATCCTAATATAATCAATCTAGAATCAATCAAAAGTTTGACTTTATATCGGGACCGACAACATTCATTTCAATGTCTCATGCAACTTCGTCCTGAATATAAATCTCTCCATGGGTTCATAGTGCACCACGTCCTACTCTAGATAATGTTGTTGCAGAGCTTCTTCCTGAATAGACGAGACTTCGCTCATTATTTTAAAAGTTTTGGGTATTATTTGAGAATTTCTGGAGCTTTAAGGGGTTTGTCTGGAAAAGATTTGGGATTTTAGTGGGGGAAAAAAGTTCAGTGGTCTTTGTGGCAAACGGAATATGAAAAGTATGTTGTTCTGTATGGTGTGATATATGAGATATTAATTTGATCTGGAGGTGTTGAAATCCAGGGGTCCTTCTTTAGTCTGAATTTGCAAGAGCAATATGAAATAAGATTTTGGGTGACTGTGGGCATGCTCTTGTGTTTCCCCACTCTCTAATAGAAGCAATGCGTTTATGTTTAATGGCTTTATTTGTTGTTGTTATCTGATTCATATGAATTGAACAGAATGATATAATTTTTAATGGAAGATATCCAATCCACAGACCATTATTAATAAAGTTTGGGGAATTTGCAACGTCCACATGCTTCTTAAAATATTATGCATGATATAAAGAACACATACCTTGAAGCTATAGGGAATCAATTTACGTGAGATCAGAGGTAACTGGTTCTTGTTTGAAAGACTGACACTAACAAAATATTGTCTACCACATAATGAACGCATACCTTGAAGCTAACCGGAATCAATTTCTGCAAGATCAGAAGTAATCTGTTCATGTTTTAAAGACTAAAACCAAAATGTAACCTCAATTTTACTTTATAAATTAAGTCACAGCCCTGTAATTTATATAGTCATGCCTTTAAGATTTCTAATTTGGCAGAGTTCGGAAATCTCATCAGTCATAGTTTGACACCATAATACTGCTTTTGTTGTCAACTTGTTAACAATCTGCCTTGAACCTGCACTCTAATACTCAGTAGGAAGCACATTACCAATAATCGATGTTCCCTTTTATATTTAGATCATAAATCTCATCATAATTTCCATATCACTATAAAATTAGACTGAACATTCCATGGTTAAAGGCTCAGCTTGATAAGAGAAGGAAATTCTTCTATGAATAAATTGATATTTATTGTCATCAATTTGAATATACATACTTGCATGTTCACGTGTTCCCTTAGCAAGTCATCCTCTTCTGAAGCCCATGTACCGTCACCCATTACAAATGTTCTGTGCTGAATCAATAGCTTTCTGCAAAACTGCTGAATCTCTAATATAGCACAAGTTTTCAAATAAATTCTTTAATGCAGGTACAAGAGTTAGGTAACTGGTTCTCAACCTACCATTCAAGTGACGAACCACTGCGAATAGGCGAAGAATCTAAATATAGTGGCTCACTAGTGATCTTGTACTGTTCCAATTCTGATAGAAGAATTAGCTCCCCGTAAGGAGAGAAAGAGCACTATGATTTAGAAAATGATGGGCTATTGTTAACCATGATCAAGGTTATCAATAGCGGATAGCGTCGCGTAGCGGTGAGGCATCGCTAAGGCTATTTCGGGCTATTGCGGCAAAATAGCGGTAAAAAACGCAAAGTCAAATAGCGGTCTAATTTAGATATGTATAAATACTAAAAAAATTAAAGAAAAATCTAAATCTAAAAGTACATATTGGATGATTTAAAGAGATCCTAAACATGAAATAGACATGTAACCATCACGTAATACCGAAGATGACTGGAGGAGTCAAAAAGTCGTCGTCTTCGAGAAGAAGAGCTTAGTGATGATAGGATTGCCCTAAGAGGAGCTCACGGTGAAGGAGGTGAGAGGAAATATCAATGTATGTGCCAGAGGCTATAAGAGGTAATGGGAGTATGCTGAAAATCACAGAAGACGGTGAAATACAATGGTCAAGGGTTGAGTTAATTTTAAAAAAATAAACCTCAAACCGCTTTTAAATAGCAGTCAAAAAATAAATTTCGAATGCAATCGCTCACTATTTACCGTTATGACACACTATTGGCTTCTTTTGCGAACAGACATATTCCGCAATATGTCACCGCTATTACGCGATAGCGTAGCGGGCGATAGCGTCGCGGGAAGGGCCCGCTAACGCTATTAGCGCCGCTATTGCAGGGCTATTTATAGCTATTTATAACAGTGACTATGATTGTAAAATATCAATAAAAAGTGACCAAGAAAGCCACCGAATTAGGCATCAACTGCACCAGCAATATTCAGAATGCTCAGAATATCCACCAAAGGAAAGGATACAGTGTCAGACGAAGGCCAAATCTGTTTAGGGGTGATAGTGAGTGAAAAGTTTAATGCACATCATTCTGGAGACATACTAATAGATACTTTCTTCAGAAGAGATAAGAAGAAAACCGATAAATATTTTTAGCACTTGCATGCATCAATGGTTATAAGTCATGCCAAACATAATGCAGAGAATGGATACCAACCTGTTTGACTGAGATCTACTAAACTAGGTAAGTGAATTTCAGAGATAAAATATCGACTTTTTATGAAAGAGCCCTCAACCATCAGCAATGTTTAAACTTGAAACTCGCATGAAGAATCAATTGGTCACATTATTATGATTTGCCCATAATCATTATAAAACAGATCAAACTCTCATTAACATAAAAAAAAACTGACCCAATCTCAAGGAGCAAATACTGCATCGATCTCAAGGAGCAACAGAAAAGAATGCATCAAGAATCGGGATGGTTGATAGCATGGTTAACTCACATTAAAAACCAAAATTGAGAGATTGTGCCCTTATCAAAAAAATATTCATCGGAATCATATCTAAGGAGATTTTAAAGTCAGAGATGTGTTGAATATGGTACCAATCAGCACCATCGTTCTCCTGGCACCGCTCCTTCAACATCTCGTTGCAGTTTGAGATCCACAGCTTTTGCAGAGATGAAGCCGGCTGTGGCAATGACCGAAGCTCATAAGCTCCCGTAAGTCGTACACGCTTGAGGGAAGAGAGAGTTTGGAGGCTAGAAGGCAACAACTTCGCAATATTATCCAGCTGGAGCTCTTGAAGGAAAGCTTTGTTATTGTTAGTTTTTTTTTATACAGTGCAAAGGTTGTGAGAAACACCCTGATTTTGAGACTTCTAAAAGCATTATTTTATTGATCATTAAAACACTTATTTATACAACTTATTTAAAACTGAAAAAGCATAAAAAATGCAGCCAAATCTGCTGCAGTTACATAACAGAAATTCAAAAAAATATCTGAAGACTAGATCAAGCCTAACAGAACTTTGACAACTTCAAATCCTTGTCAGCAGCTCCTGAGACATGTCATTCAACACTCCTCTTTGTCTTTGGAGCTGCAAACTCCAAGCCTTTGCCTTAAGAACTCATACCTGGCTTTGGAAAGTGCCTTGGTCAGGATGTCAGCATTTTGATTTTCTGTTTTGTAGTAGACTATTTGTATTTCTCCTTCATTTTGTACCTCTCTTAGGAAGTAGAGCTTCAACTTGAAGTGTTTTGTTTTGCCATGAAACACTGGATTATTTGCAATTGAAATTGCAGCTTGGTTGTCTACAAATATTTGTGTGCTTTCCTTTTGCTCCATGTGCAGGTCTGCCATTAATTTTCTAATCCAAAGAGCTTGATTCACAGCAGCAGTAGCAGCTACATATTCTGCTTCTGCTACGGATTGAGCTATGATTTCTTGCTTCTTAGAACACCATGAGAAAATAGCAGAACCAAAGTTAAAACAATAACCTAAAGTACTTCTTATGTCATCAATACAACCAGCCCAATCACTATCTGAATAAC
>NC_033799.1:13603078-13615578 GCF_001876935.1 Asparagus officinalis | reverse complement strand
AAGATGGTGGAGCTTGGTTGGTAGTCTTTGCTACCTAACTTGCACAAGGCCCGATATTCTCAATGGTGTTGGGCTCGTGAGCAGATATATGGAAGATCCGAAATCTTCACACATGTTGGTGGCAAAGAGGAGCCTCTGATACAACAAAGGTACAACATATTTCGGTTTGTTTTATTCAAGTTCTAACAACTTTGAATTTGTTGCATATAGTAATTAGTAATAGTGATTGGGCCGGAGATGTTGATGATCGAAAAAGTACAACCTATTTACACTTTCTTTACCGGCGATACTACTTTACTTCTACTAAATCAAAGTAATCAAGAATGTTCCAAGTAAGCCAACAAAAAGTCCGCAACTAGCAAAGGTTTATAACTAAATCAAAGAATGCAAACAACTTCACTTCTACTACATGAGATATATTGAGCTGTTAGTCTGAAAACAATAAACTAGGAAAATAGATGCAACTCATTCTTCATCAAATTTATAGTCCATCTCGCGCAATCACTTTGCTTTTCAGCTAACAGAAGGATCCAGTTCATCCCTTACTATCACAATGTCATCGATTAGTATAGAGAGCTAGATTGCAAAACGTACTATCTTCCATTGTAAGTTCATCCCTTACTATCACAATGCCATCGATTAGTATGGAGAGCTAGATTGCAAATCGTACTATCTTTTAAGTTCATCTCTATTGTCACAATGCCATCGATTAGTATGGAGAGCTAGATTGCAAAACATACTATCATCCATACCCCCACCGGCCAGTTGCACTTAGCACTCTGAATTCTTTATCTTTCGAGATGGACAAAATTTGCAGACAGGAAAATAGTTGAGGGGGTGATAAGTGTCACCGAAGACGATGTAAAAAGGGTTGGGTAGTAGTGTGAGAACTCTAGTTGGCAAGTCAGCTCGGAAATCTAATGATAGCTCATCTGGGCATTTTATCGAATAGTTAAAGAGCACTTTAAATCAAAGAGAACAACTAATCATACCTTGGCATTGAATGCTTGTATCTTTTGTTAGCGTGAAGCTCTCGAACTCGACTCGGTTGAGCTCTGCTACCAATTTTGAATGGATATGTTCATATGTGCATTTTATCAAATAGTTGAAGTGCCTTGTCAATTAACCATTCCTCAGATGGGCGCTTTTATTGCTTGTACCAGCATTTTATGGAGCAGTTCAATAGCAACTTCGAACAGTAATTTGCGCTTGGGTTGGGTGGGGGTACATGTGGCTCAGTTGCTTCTTGTTTGGGGTTTTCGATTATAGTTCACTAAATCTTTACCCTTCTGAAATTAGCCCCTCAAATCATTGAAAATGCCATCAGGTCCCGCAATTCTTATAACTTGTAAATGTAGCGTGATAACATGAAAGTGTAGTGTGATAACTTATAAGTGTAGTGTGATAACCACCAAAATCACACCCTACACATTAATGAAGTTGAGAATTAATTGATGGATTGATAAGTGAGTGAGAATTAA
The DNA here is from genome assembly GCF_001876935.1 of Asparagus officinalis. Taxonomy (NCBI): domain Eukaryota; kingdom Viridiplantae; phylum Streptophyta; class Magnoliopsida; order Asparagales; family Asparagaceae; genus Asparagus; species Asparagus officinalis. Next base: position 13,614,097 of record NC_033799.1, on the reverse strand, counting down.
ACACATTAATGAAGTTGAGAATTAATTGATGGATTGATAAGTGTGTGAGAATTAATTGATGGGTTCATAAGAGTGGAAGAATGTAGTAATAATGGATGAGAGAGGGAGTTAATTGAGAAATGGAGAGAGAGAGAGAAAGGGAGGGGGCGAAGAGAGAGAGAGAAACGGTGGGTTCCTGCCGTTTCTCTCCTCTCCCGTCGTTTCTCTCCTCTCCTGCACCTAGGGGAGAGAAACAGATAAACAGCTCGTTCCTCTCTCTTTCTATCTCTTCTCTCTCTTCATTTTCTTAAATTTTTTAAAGGGGCCCACTTAATGAAGGACACGAGATAAATTGAAAGGGCATAATTGGGATTTAAGGGAAAAAATTAAGGGGTCTCACGTATGCAAGTATTGTATTTTGAAAGTTGGGTTTAAAGACAAATACAAAAAGATAATTGAGTTTAAATATATAAGCAATAGTGATTGGGTTTATAGGTAAAGTTGAGTAAACAAATTGGGCTAGAAATAAAAACCCCTATTAAAAACATCCTAAAAATTCAAAATAAAAAAAACCGAAAAGTCAAAACTTACAACGGGTATAAAAGTTTATAATTTAGAAAAGTCCACTGAGAAAATGATATTTGCAAACAACACCCTAAAACTTTTAAAATTAACAAAAAACACACCCAAAATTTCCAAAAACACCCTGAAAATATCTAAACTTCCAAACAGTAACAAAACCTATGAATGATAAATAGGATCATAAAAACTTTGGCAATGGACTCTATGTTAAGTATAAGAATTATAAAATAATTAAATGGATCACTTGAGTCGATAGTTAACCCGTTTAATAAACCCGATTTCGTTTAATAAACATGTTCACCCGATTATTTGATGGATCGGGTCAGGTCAAAATTTATATGCGTCGGATCGGGTGGGTCGACCCATTTGCCAACCCTAGATAGTAGTATGAGAACTCTAGTTGGCAAGTCAACTCAGAAATCTAATGACATCTCTTCTGGACGAACAGTTAAAGAGCTTTTTAAATCAAAGAGAACAACTAATCATACCTTGGATGCTTGTATCTTTTACTAGTGTGAAGCTCTCGAACTCGACTGGGTTGAGCTCTGCTACCATTTTCGGATGAACATTTTAACTTGGGCATTTTATCGAACAGTTGAACTGCCTTTTCAATTAACCATTCCTCTGATACAAGCATCCAAGGCAAGATTAGTAATTCTCGGACTAATATGGGAAAAGAAATTATTCTCAGACTTAATTGATATTTATTACCACCAATTTGAATATAGTGTGCTGGGAATAGCCAACCGTCTGCATATATATACATATGTATATATAATTGCAAAATACACCTAAAGGTTACAGATAGAGTATGATTCATTTGATGTGGGGAATGCCTTAACTATATTTGACAAATTGCCTTTCAATTTCCTACACAACAAATTTATTTGCCAGCCAAGTCCTGACTCTGATTATATGTTCATCCTCGTGCTAGCTAGCTAGTGTTCAACATTTCAGTAACTTTCTACGATAAGGGAACACACCAGGGTACCTGAGAACTAGAAGTTGATCCATTGGCTCTTCCAGGTTGAAGTGAACGAAGGATCAACGTCCAGCAAAATTCCTAGCTTGAAACATCCCGACCACCTCATAGAGAGGGGAACACACCAGGGGACCTGAGAACTAGAAGCATTAATTAGCAACAAAATTTTTTTTAATGGCATGAAAAACAGTTCTATTGTGGAAATACATTTATTTATTCTCAGTCGGGGATGTCAACGCCGTTGCTTTTCAACAAAACGTCCGATTCAGGTTTGCGTGACGAACTTCTCTTCTACTCATCTCACAGTAACAAATTTTTGGGTACAACTATGCTGCTCCACGAGACTGTTTACGAGATTTTTTTGTGAATTTTCATTTCTAGCCGATCAGCTCTTTTGAGTCAGGCTCTTAATGAAGAAGCTGTTAGTTGATATTGCCTCTGATTTCTGTGAGCTGCTTTTACCGTGAAACTGGGCTCCGTAGTTGGCACAGGAAATGTGAAATGACGCAGAATTTAACTCCTTGAATTTGGATATTTGAAGTCCACATTTGAGAAGTTGATGGCTAGACTAAAATTAACAGACCAGATCAATAGACAAAACCGGATTAGAAAATTAAGAGAAGGACATAACAGAAAATCAAAAACATTGGCTGAGTTAAAAATAAACCTTAATTAAGTTTTTAATGTGTTAAGTTATCAACCTTAAAAGATATTTAAAAGAGACGAGAAAAAAGAGAGAGCTAAAACAAATAAATGAAATAGTTTATGCATGAAAAGAATTGATGGTAAAGGATTCAATGTCAAGGAACAAAGCTATATAATTTTCCACCAGTTCCAAATAATTTGGCAAGATCATGAAATTTGTCACAACCCCAATTTTCAAGACCTCGAAGGAACATTGGAGCCCAACAAAACTAGTTAAAATATTCTCCAAAAAAAATACATTCATCACATGACCAACAAAATAATCTAAGCATTAAATTCAATAGCCAATAACAATTTTCTCCATAAGCAAAAGTCTATATTTATCCAATCAAATAATGTAAATAAAAGTTCTCCCAACTAGAAAAGAGAATTCAACCGTAAAAAAATAATCTTATTACTACATTCTTCCAAAAGTAAACTAAACATCGAAGCCTTTATTTATCCTTCACATAATAGCAATTTTGCAATCTACAATTTATTCCTTGCTCTCTTCTAAGGATTCAAAAACCATCACCTCCACCTAATTTTGAGTCTCTGAACAAAAAGGTGAATACAACTTGATCACAACAAAAACTAAAATATTTTGACTTGATAAGAAAAATATTAGAATAGTAGAAAACCATCAATGAACTCTCATATTTGATGCAACATTTTTTAAAATATAGATTCATGCAATAAGTAGGCCATGTCTCAATGTGGTCAATACCTAATATCCTAGTTGACATGGTATCCCCATTTTTATTAATGCCATTGTACTAGGATATCAAGACCTAAAATTTTAGGCTTAGCGCTAAAATAAATCTCATGGAGGCACATTGAGCCGTATTTAGATGACTTACTTATCTTCGTTATACACCGGTATATTGACATTGAGATGCATATGTTTTCAAAAGAATGAACAAACATCATATAAACAAGCATTTCAGAAAGAAATATGACAAAGGTCACCCAATAATGAAAATCAACCACATATTTATCTCAACCTACTACTACATGAAAAAGACTTGACTGTCAACAAAGAAAATAAGCATGATTTATACCAAAATATCCGTGTGCATCTCAAAATATGATCCAATCAACAAGTGCTATGTGAGCAAATAATACAAAAGGATATAATCCATTGAGAAAATAATTCACATATGTTTAGGATACCTTTTAGATAAAAAATACGCAATGCGTAACGTATAAATCCCCCACTTACAGAACACCGGACGAGTACCGGAATCCCTCTCACAATGATACTTCGTAGTCTCTAGTAATACCTAGAGAATAAATACAAGCAATTATTACTTCTACTATAGATCAGTCACCACAGAGGAAACTGGGGGTGGACGATTTATGTAATGGGAAGTTCCCAAAACCACAGCAATGTAATGAATAACAACTCCCATTCTCACCATGTCTATGCACTCAACACTCTCTCTGTTAAAGTCTGGACATAAAATTCCCAATTGGTCAAACCTTCCTACAGTTAGGACCACAACCAAAATCCCCTCTCCGCAATGCGTAACGTATAAATCCCCCACTTACAGAACACCGGACGAGTACCGGAATCCCTCTCACAATGATACTTCGTAGTCTCTAGTAATACCTAGAGAATAAATACAAGCAATTATTACTTCTACTATAGATCAGTCACCACTGCTAAATATATAATTAACATGTTAACCATACTAGTCACTCAAACAATTAATGTCATTTGTAGTTAAACATGCAGCAACTCTACACGAGTCCGCTGACGAATTGATATTTTTTTTAACCTTTTATGACAAATTAATCCAAACACCTAGAATCATAAAAGTTCGCAAACCCTAAACAAATTAAGACCACTTCATTTATTCATATCTCATACATATGATGTTTAAGATAAGATCATCCTTGTTTAACTTCTTTTCTCTAAAACCGCAGGCTGTTCTCCCTTCAAAACTTGCGGCTCTTTTTTTTTCCTTTTCCTTTTACTCGTTCTTCCTTCTATCTTTGATTTTCAGTTTTGCTATCTTATGTTTTTCAATTTTTTTAGTGAAAGAACGATGCTACAGATTGTTCCTTTCTTTTATTTGGCATCCACTTCCAATAAACCCCTTAACAAATATCCAATTGCAACAAGACCCTTAACAATTGCAATAGTTATTATTTTCTTTCTTTGCATAAAAGTTCTTTTATAACTTAATATTTATAATGTAGACTTATTACCAATAGAAAATTAGGGATACTACAAAGCTATCCATAAAAATGCCATGACTAGAGTGAATCATTGGCTATATGCAACTTTGAACAGCAAAGATACAACATCAGGAGAGGAAGAGAGATTGTACCGAATCGCTAATCAATTTTGATGTCAGGGATGTGTTGAATGTTGGGCCAATCAGCACCTTCATTCTCCTGGCATCGCTTCTTCAGTGTCTCGTTGCAGTCCCTGATTATCAGAAATTGCAGAGACAGAGGAAGTTGTGGCAGTGATTGAAGCTCACAAGCGTTTGCAAGTAGTAAAGTCTTGAGGGAAGAGAGAGTTTGGAGGCTAGAAGGCAAGAACTTTGCTTTACCCCACAGATTGAGACGTCGCAGTGAAGTTGAATTCTGCAACAACCATGACTCTGCGAGAGCAGCCTCCAGATGACTACAATCTTCTATTGCTAGCAGTCTGACAGATGTCGAGTTTTCTCAATGGCTCTATGTGGAGCAGGAACGGGTCATCGATTTTAAGTTCTTCAACAGTTGATGTGAACTCCTGCTCCTCTACCCATTTAATTGATGCTGGAGTTGTTTCCGCAGCTGCTTGCACAAGCTTGGGACACTTGTGAATACTTAGCATGGAGAGGTGGGGAAGAGCCTTTAGACGCCCAATTGATGTCAGCTCTCTACACCCTGCCAGTCTCAACTCCCTCAGTGACATAAATCTTCTACACTCCACTTCGGATGGAAAGGCGGTTATGTGGTTAGCTCCACCTAATCCAAGGAATGAAAGAGAAGTAAGGGAACTTTGCATTAACAACGTAGGAGTGAGACTGTCCGATCCACCACAATAACCAAGCCAAAGCCGTTCGAGTGATGAGAGAGAGAAACAATCAATTGGGGGTAACTGTGTTTGGAGACATCCTCAGCTTAGGGCAATATCTAATCTCCAACTCCCTGAGAGATGTAAGATGATGTCGGAACAAGCCAGCCACGGATGTCAGCTTTCCACACCTTCTAATTATCAATGTAGAGAGGGAGGGAGAGGACGTGGATGAAAAGCTAGTACTGCAGCTGCTACCACTGCAGTTGCTGCCCACCCAGAACGTTGGAGAATCAGACAATCCCACAACTTCCAACTCCAATTTTTTGAGACCGAGTGGCAGAGGGGGCAGTGCCTTCAGTTTGCGACAATTCTTGATAACAAGTTCTTCGAGGAGAGGACACCAGGGTACTGCCTCTGCTTCTAATCCACACCACTCTTCCCATTGCTCACAGTCAGATATATCTAAAAGCTTCATTTGTTGAAAGCCACCTTCACAATTAATTTGCCGAAGAGCTGGCAGTCCACTCAATGCCAAACGCATGAGGTATGGGAGCTTCCCGAGAGAAGGAAGGTGCTTCCATGCCCTGCCATATTCAAGGCTCATGTACTCCAGATTTTTTAATAATTCTGGTTCCATCCAACATGGAGACCTGGCACCTTGGTATCCCTTGATTGTTAGTTCCCTGAGGCTATCAGGTGGCTGCAGGCGATCAAGCATCAGTTCATACTCATCCGCCACATCACTATCATCAGACCAAACCAGCTCTAACTTGAGGAGGTTCCTTTTACGATGCAACTCGATCATACTAACTTCCTTGTGATGTTTGCGATTCTCAAGACCACGGATCTTCAGTTCCTGCAGATCTTTCAGGTCCTTCAATTCGCTCATTTTACAAACATTAGCAGCAAACGACAAACGTTGAAGTGAAGTTAATGTCCCTAACCCCTCGATTTTTTTATAGTAAACTTCACATGGTATCAGGTGTCTCAAACTAATAAGATTATTCAAGCCAAGAACAGTCTCATTAGCAAAAAATTCACAGGCAAGGACCTGCAGGTGGTAAAGCCTACAGAATGAACTAGGTAACCGAGAAATAACATGACGAATCGACAAATATCTAATATGCCTCATGTTACCAATTGCATCTGGCAATACATTCATGCCGTTAACAGCTAGGCGCAACACCCGAATGCTTTCCAGTAATTTAAACGCTTCTTCCAAAGCCTTAGCATGCTCATTAACATATCCTCTAAAGACTAACACAAGTGCACGGAGATTCTTCCTTTTGCCCACATCTTTAAGAAGGTCAAGTTTTCTGGTTGCAAAATACAGATGACGTACCGTATTCGGGATTTGATCAATTGAACCTCCAACAAATCTAAAGCAATCACCACGAGATACTTTACATGCTAGATCATGCAAAAGGTCATGCATGATATAGTAACGTGCATGTGTTTTATGTTGGCGATTAAAAAAGGTACCGCCTTTTTCAAGAAACGACAGTTTCACTAAATCATCAAAGCAACGCCGTCCTATATCCTCCGGTGCCTCCGTTGGATATTGGGGAGATTGTTGAATGAAGCCGAGAGCAATCCACGTGAAGACTAGATCATCTTTCTCGAACCTATAACCTTGAGGAAAGATGCTGCAATAAGAAAAACAGGGTCTTAAGTGCATTGGTAAATGGTGGTAGCTTAACATCAAAACTGCATTCACACCATCCCTCTGCTGTGCTTGATCGGATATATTGTCCGCTTGCAAAATTCTGGTCCAATGACTATCATCCAACTTAGAATTCAATAACGCCCCAATCATCTTTGCAGCCAATGGTAAGCCCCCAAGCCTTCTTGCTATTTTCTCGCCAATGGATTCCAACTTTCTATAATCACAAGAATTTACCCCAGAAAATGCATATTGCTTGAAAAGTGATAAGAAATCATCACCGTATAAGGGATTTAACTTCAACGATTTCTTTATTGACCCACCCAAAGCCAATGCGGCCATGTCTGCAGCGCTCTCCAATCTAGTAGTTAACAAGATTTTGCTTCCTTTATGGCCGCTCCTCAAAGGAGCAAACAATTTATCCCAATCAAAACGATTGTCATCATTCCATGCATCATCCAAGACAAGGAGAAATTTCCCAGACGATACCAGTTTCTTAAGAGCTTCTTGCAAAGCGCCAAGTCCCCTGACTTCAGGTCTACTTTCCGTAGCGTATTCTATCAAATCTGCCATGACCTTTTTGGCATTGAAAGGAGTGGAGATACACGCCCAGAGTCTGCGATCGAAGGAATTAGCTAAGCTCTCGTCATTATAGACGAGTTGTGCGAGGGTGGTTTTGCCCACTCCTCCATGGCCAATAATAGGAAAAAGAGACACATTGGTACCACCCTCATCCTCTTCTGCGACAGGCTTTCTCAACCACGCTAACAGTTCCTCCCTCTCTTCATCTCGTCCAAACACTTTTCTCTCAGTTAGAGCTGGTCCAGTTTCACGATAAGCCATGCTCTGAGCTCGATGTTGTTGATGCAGTTGTTTGGATTCTTGTAGCGTAGAGATGAAATTTCCCACGCCCGCTGCGACTTCATCTAGCCTTTTCACAGCCCCCCTCAGTTTCTCGAGGGTGGGATCAGATTTGAATACTCTTTTACCAACTTTTACAACTTTCCGTTTGGAGTCGGAGAGAAAATCACTCACTTTACCCCTGCCTGCATGCGAAATTGGTAAAGAAGTTTCATTTTCTTTTATTGGTTAAATTCGAAAAACAATCAATTATTTTTGAGCATCTGATTGCCAACCTTCAATTATGAAATAAAAAACTGATAACAAGAAGGTGAAATTTACATTTTTTTTTGACATTTAAAAAACCATCACTCAACTTGTTTCTGTAGCTTAAGGTAATCAAGCTCATCAAGTACGTTGTCAGCCTCATCCAACGCATCTTTTAGTTGCCACAGCCATTCGTTGACTCCTCCCTTGATCTCTTGCTGCCCGCTCTCTGCCATCTCCACAACAGCTTGGATGCGAGGAAGAGCATCGTTGAGCCTCTCAAGCTCAACTTTCATCCGAGTATCCCGAGCAAAATACCGGTCTGCTGCATAATCGAACCCGACCTCCACCAATTTCTCGATGATTTTGGTCACAATCACGTCTCCGACCACCGCCATGTTCTTATGAGTAGCGAACGCTCTTCGCTTTTGCTTTCTAGCAGTAGATGTAAGCTTTAATTGCAGAGAGTTGCAGAGAAAAAATAATCTTTAGTTCTCCTACATTACTTAAGAAATGGGGACTTATATCTACACTCCGAATTATTATGATAAACCCCACTCCGCCCCACATTTAGTTGCAGTTTGCAGGCGAAATTGAGAGGATGAATATCAACTACTTGTGCAGTTCACGTCTATAAGTCAATAAGGGGGTGTTTGTTTCAAATCCCAAAATTTATGGATATGGATTTCACCATAAAATTTGAAATCCATAAATTTTTTTGTGGGTTTTGGGATCTCTAAAATTTTGTTTGTTTCATCAATATTTTAGGATTTGGAATACCAAAATTTGTAATATTATGTTTGTTTCATCAATATTTTGGGATTTGAAATACTATAATTTGTAATATTTTGTTTGTTTCATCAATATTTTGGGATTTGGAATACTATAAATTATATATTATAATATTATATAATATTTTAATAACATATATTATATAATGTATATAATATATATATATATATATATATATATATATAATATATTATATAGTGATATACGTATATAAATATATAATATATATATATATATATATATATATATAGATACGCTAGTATATACTGATAATATCCACGTACATATATATATTATATATCTATAACTATAATTGAATAGATATATTAAATATTAATACGATATAGTAGATATATTATATGATACATATATATTATATTAAATTATATTAATATTATTAATATATAATACATAATATATTGATATATAATGATATATAAATTGCTAAGCACGCGTAATTACTGTAATATTTACAACAGCGGCATGAACAGTGATTCTGGGCCCTCCTATTATATATACATATATGAATATAATACTCATATATATATATTTAATATATATATAATTATATATAATAACTAATATATGTATATATATATATATATATATAGTATATATATATATATTATAAATATATATATATATATATATATATTGATATAATATATATTAAGAGTTATATGATATATTATTATATACATATAAATGATATAAATATAATATATTGATATATATAATAAAGCATAATATATATGATATATATTAATATATATAACAATTATATATTTAGATATTATATATAATATATAAATATAATACGTATATATATATTATATATATAATATATAAATATAAATAACATATATATAATATAAATATATATAATATAATATATATATATAAATATATATATCATATTTCTCTATATAATATATAATTGCTACAGGTAATTTACTACAATACAGCACAGCATCGAACAGTATTATATATATATACGTAAGCATGCACGGTACTTACTAAGCATGAGACGTGATTATTGTGTCCTACCTATATATATTCTATATATTATAATAGTATATATATATTATATATAATATTATATTATATAGATAATTTATATAAATAAATATAATATATCATATATGTTCTTAATTGATATAATGGACATTATTATATTAAATATTATATTATTATAATATTATATATAATATATTAATCTTATATTAATCTTATATTATTAGCATTAATACATCAATATCCAACCTACATCCTCTCTCAATTGTAGAATTTCACAAATTCTAAAATATAATAGTTTTTTATTATTTGAGGATTCAATATCCCAAAATTGGTTATGAAACAAACATGGTTTATGGAATTCTAAAACCCAAAAAACTTGTAATCCACCTTATATCCCAAAAAAAGGACAAAACAAAAGAGAGGATTTCACAAATTCTAAAAATATATTATTTGTTTATAATTTAGGGATTCAATATCCCAAAATTAATTTTGAAACAAACAAAGTTCATGGAATCCCAAAACTCAAAAAGAGCACTTTTTACATCCCAAAATTTGAAATCCACCCTATATCCCAAAAAAAAAAAAAAACAAACACCCCCTTAAGTCTATTGTGGGTGTTGGAAAAATTATTGATTCCTTACCTTTATAATTTTCAAACTTGATGATAAGGATCCATTATGAACCATGTGATTATGTTAACTTAACTGAGTCAATTATCGACAAAACCAATCAAGAAATGTTCCTTAGATATTATTGGTTGTTAGCATAACTTTGTTCATTTCTGTAGGAGAGGGATTCATGGTTGGGTAGAGTAAATCATGGAGGCTGATACGATTTTGGGTGAAGGTGGTTAATGAAAAATCTTTATAAAATGAAGGGTTATCTCATTGTTAAGAAGTACAATGGAAAACCAAAAGTTTCTATTCGAAATCCCAAATCAAAACCAACCTATTTTATCTTTATACTAGTATCAAAGTAGATTAAAGATCCGTTCCCTCGTTTTTACCCATAAGAGGTTGTTTGGTTCGTTTCCTAGATATAGAGAAATGTAATTTCATGTAAAGAAACTCAAGTTTTGAGTTTTTCAAACTTTTCTAAGAAATATATTATTTTGGTTTGGTTCACACATAAAATAAGGTGGGAAACTAATGTATGGACTTTCTTGTGTTTGTTTGGTTTTGAAGTGTGTAGGGA
>NC_033799.1:13598132-13603068 GCF_001876935.1 Asparagus officinalis | reverse complement strand
GTAGGGAAAAGTGTATATGGTCACCATGGTAAGATTACCCCCATTAAAGACAAATTTATTTGTGATCGTTATGTAAAGTAATCTTAACAAAATAAAAGTGCGAATGTAACATGAATAAATAGTAAATTACCGAATTCATTATAAATATCTGTTTGCCTTAAACATCATACGAAACCTGGAATAACATGATTCAATTGCTATGAAGTGTGTACCTGATTTGACCTGAAATATATATGTTTGAGATGAAAAAATCACACGATACCTGTTTTCGAAGAAAAAATAAACGAGACCTGTAATACCCTGATTATTCATAATTTTATGAAATATGTACCTGAATTAGCCAGAAATTCTTATGAAACCTATAAAAAACATATAAAGAACCTGATTAGCCATAAATATGTATATACCATAGCAAAACGCATCAAACCTGCAAATACCAAACATGTACGTAATGGCTGAGGGCTCAGAATCTGGTCAATATCATCATTGTTAGTCATCCAGTGCAATATCAATAGATATTGCACGTTGCTTATCTAAGAAATTTTGACAATCATCATAGCCTAAATAAAACTACATGAACACGAGAAAATACCAACACAGGAGCTCGACGACGAGCACAAATAGCAACCAAAAACCCAACAACATAGAGCTAAACAAGCTCGAATCAGCATAGTAACAAAAAACACAATAACATAGAGCTAAACAAGCTCGAATCAGCATAGTAACAAAAAACATCCACGGGAGCTCGACGACGAGCACAAATAGCAACCAAAAACCCAATAACATAGAGCTAAACAGGCGTAAGATATACGTAACTTTCGTCAAAAATTGAAGCTTTCACGTCGCTAGATTATCTTGAAATGTCTCATTTCTTCATTTTTGTTACCTCGCTTCTTCAAACATGCATTCAAGAACCATAATGTGCAGATGTAGGCATTTTCAAACTCATAAACGTAAGATCGGTAGCCACTACCAAATATTTTTCATAGGCCTTTCATGACTTGAAATGACAATAACTACAAATAATCATGATACACACCATAGCTTAATTCATATTTCCAAAGTTAGGATTGCTGTCATGATAGACACCATAGCATTTAAATAATTCTAAATCAAGCAAAAATCATGCAAAAATCAGAAAGGCGGTGAAAAGAAACAAAGCGAATAACATGGCAAAATTATACCTATAATTACCGAAATTCAACAAATCAAGCAAAAATCCGACGAAATACCCTCAGAAAGGCAGTGATTTTCCCAAATCCGACAAAAAATCCGACAAAAATTCGACTAAATTCGACAAAAAACCGACGAAATTCCTAGCTTTCGTAGATTCAACGCGCGAACAGGGAAGGAATGGCGGGACTTGGTGGTAACCCTAGCCAACCAATAAATTTCCTAAAAATATTGCAGATCTGACAAAAGGACACAAGAGAGTTTTCCTACGATTTCCGCTCGCTTTTGGAGGAAATCGCGACGAGCGACTTGGCTGAGGTGGAGGAGTTTTCCACCATTGGAAACCCTAGAACTCACTGCGAACCAAACCTGCACAAAGAAACTAAAGAAAATGAAATGTCTGAGATAGACACGATGTCAGGGGAGGGAAATGAGTTTCTGTGCTTTTTTTTAAGGAACCAAACAGCCCTTAAGGGGGGTGGGGTGGGGGGAAGCCAGTTTCACTCTTTTTAGAGATCTGTTCCCTGTCAAATCTTTCTTTTTCCTCCACAAAGCTAAATCACGTCAAGCCGACTAACTCTCAACATATGCAGCAGACCTACTCAGTGTTATTTATTCTCAAATATCTAAGCCCTGCAAATCTTAGTGATGAAAGAGCCCACGTGATTTTTTTTCCTCTCTTTTTTCTTCCCAACTCAATCATGGGCTCATCTTCTTCTCAATTTGAGCCAATTTTTATTTATCTCTATTAGTTTTCTCTCTGTTCCAACACCACTTGACCCCACGTGAGTTTTTTACGTTTTTTTGAATCAGAATACATGTTATGAATTGGTTTTTTCATTAATGATAGATGACATGCAACCAAAATTAGATGAGCTTTCTAAGGATATCATGCAATTAGATATTGGAGAATCTATGCCAACACAAGTTTGAATCTCTCATACTATGATGCGGTAGTTGAAGGTTGTCAAACATGCTCTTAATGGCTATCCATTTACTGCTTATCGAAGCCTTGAACCCCAATCATAGCTTACATTCATGAAATATCTGAATATTTTTTATGATCACAACGTGATTTTAGTTTGTGTTTTCCTTCTCCTTTGTGCAGCTTCGTTTTGTTAGGCATCTTCAAGTTACTAGTCCAACCAAGAAGCTGTTGTAAGACCTCCACATCTGGCATCTTCAAGTTACTAGTCCAACCAAGAAGCTGTTGTAAGACCTCCACATCTGTGCTCCTCTTATTTCGTGATATTACAACTGTCATTTTGGTTAATGATCTCACTAGTTATACTTTCTATAAACAGGCTACTACTACCTTTTTTTTGGTTTGTAGATAATATTATTTTAATATTATTTTGCCAATTGCATGGCTTGCATAACATAAATAGTTGAAAATGCAGTAGCTATCTATGTATCTTGTGGATTGGATTACTTTTGTTGATCTAGAGAAACGAACATGATGTACTTGTTTGGTTTCTGTTCCTCATTCAGTCTAAATTGCATCATCACATTTCTTGGACCTCTATACTCCTGAGTCACACTAATATTTTCCCACAATATTCCCAAGTAATTAATCACAGGTCCAGATGGAGGCAAAGCTACTGCTGCTGTTGAAGTTGGTGCTGCTGAAGCTGCTGCTGCTGCTGTTGTAGTTGTTGCTGCTGCTGTTGGAGCTGCTGTGGAGGCTGGACACTTGTTGGAGTTGCTGCTGCTGTTGATGCTTGATGGGTTTTCTCTCTGAAATTATGAGATTAATTTTAGCAAAATAGTGGTGGGTAGTAGGAAATTGTAAATTTAGTGATGGACTATGATAATGGCAATCAAGTTCCTAACTATTTTGTTGTAAACTTGTGTATATTCTCTTTATTTACTTGTGTTAAATTCTTTGTTGCTAGTTCTTAGCTTAGATTATTCTGTGTCTAAAGAGTTGCATCGATGTATTTTTGTTTGCCGATATTTACAATTCGTTGAAGTACATTTAAATATTGAATATGTCTTTGAAATAACTCCATGTTGTAAGTAATGATAGTTTTTGTCTAAAGAGCTTGCAAAAAGTGTTCTTTTGTACTTGTATAATTTTTTTTATTAGTTATATGTGTTAGGATGTCTTGTATTAGATAAACGGGTTATTCGGGTTATATGGGTCGGGTCGGGTAACCCGTTTAATAATCGGGTCGGATCACATTGACTCATTTATTAAACGGGTCGGGTCGGGTCAAACTTATACGGGTCGGGTCAAATTTTATATGGGTCGGGTCGGGTCGGGTCGACCCGTTTGCCACCCCAGTAATATCCCACTCAAAATTTGCTGAGCCCACTACCTCGATGACCTGTAATAATGGGCCAATCTAGGCCTCAAATTTTGCCGAACCCTTTACAAAAATAATATCCCAAGTACGGCTCAGGTAGTAATCCACAACACTATTAGGCCTCAATTAAGAACCGAGCCCAGTTCCAATATGCACGCGCATGACACGTGACAATATCTTCAGCGAATAGTTTACTGTACCCAGCGGAAATCCCTCGAAGCTTTCGCATAAAAAAGGAACCGAATAATTCCCCCTCTTCTCATTCGCCGCTTCCCCTTTCACCTTCGCCGAATTATTCGCGCACAAACATCGGCCGAATCAAATCGATTTTTACCCCAAATTTCCCCTTTCTCGCTCCTCGAACCCTAACCCTAGCTCAGAGCAACAGTTTCCTCTTGGATTCTAAGTAAAGGGTACTTTTTTTTCTTGATTAACTGGTAAAAATTCTTTCATTTTATGCATTTTAAAAAAATTTTAGCTTAGTTTTTTCAGAAAGGTTGTATCTAAGAGGAGGAGTAGGGATAAGCATCAATCTATACTGGAGTTTTGGATTAAAAGGTACACTTTGTTTTTAAATGTTTATGAATTTTATAGTTAATTCACAAAGCAACTTTTTTGTTTGGCAAATTTAGCTTGTGAAAAATTCTTGGCAAGTCAATTTTTTTCCGCTATGTTTAGTTTGTCTGTTTTCTGTTGCAATTTTAAATAATTCTCTTAGTAGTTTATAGTTCCACTTTATTTTCTAGATTTTTTAACCGAATACCCACCACAACTATCACCTAGTTGTCTAATTGTCCTCTTCAACTTCCAAAATGTAGGTTGACCACCTCAAAATTTTTGGAAGTATCCACACTTCAAATGCTTTGGAAGTGGAGTAGCTCTATTCGCACACATGCACACACATATATATGTTTATCAGTATATACATATACTTTTATGGGAGAGGCTTAAATCATCTCATGGAGTAGCTAAGCTAGTTATGCTTACTTACAAAATTATGCATTATGCAATAAAAGTGGATGATCAACTCTGTTCAGCTTGATTTACGGAGCTCATAAAGATTATAACGCAAAACTATGTATGCACGAACCAAGTGGTTGAAACTTGAAAATTTTAATGGTTTCTGGACAATCCGATTAAAAGAACCTCTTGATGCATGATTTATTCAAATGGATGATCTGTTCCCCTCATCACGATATTTATTTCTCAAAACAAAATCTTGACATTTCAAAAGTTCTAATTCACGTTGCATGTTGTCTCTTTAGTTGTGTGGTTATGAAATCGTTAGTTTTACACCATTTGATACATGAGTAACAAGAGCTTTATATGCCTAATTTTCTGTTCGAAGGCCATTTAGGACATTATAAAATGAGCATAGTCGATGATTCAAATTGATGATGTAACATAGAGTTTTGTAGGTTTGCATAACCAAAAGAATTATGCCATGGGGAAGT
>NC_033799.1:13591022-13598108 GCF_001876935.1 Asparagus officinalis | reverse complement strand
TATATGATTAAATAGGGGCTGATGTGTTCCTCTATTGAGTTAAAGAGTGTCCTTGACATGGCACACATCTAAGTCATTGTCTATTTAAAAAAATTTGATCGATAAATTTGATCAAGATTGTTCTTTTGATTTATTAGTCCTTTTGATCCTTCTGATATATGCTTCCATTCTTTCATTTGAGGGTTAGGGAAGGTTGGTTTTAAATGTAACTTGTATGGTTTAGCTTTCGTAGTTTAATTGATGTGGTTTGATTTGTTATTGTGATTGTGTAGAATAGTCTTCAATCATGTATAAGAATTCTGATCCTGTAAGAGAGCATGCAGTTTGGAGGGAGGGGGAGCTACAAAATCTCTATTGCAAGTATTGTAACCATCATATAACAGCAGGTGTAACACGACTAAAGTATCACTTAGCCTGTACCCGGAAAGGGGTGAAGAAATGTGAAAAAGTTTCGGAAGCAGTTAAGAAGTCTTGCTTCAATATTCTCAAGGAAATGGAGCGAAAGAAAGAGAAGAAAGCTGCATTGGTTAAGTCAATTGGTAGGATGGAAGATCAGAGAAATAAAGAGTTTTTAAGCCTAGGCATGAAAAGCAAACCTGAGGGTAGTAGCCAACAATCTCGTGCATATAGTCCATTGGATCAACTTGTTAACATTCAAGCTAAACAAGCAGAGAACATGTCCGAAAAAGAACAAAGAGAAGTTGTGTTGAAAAAGATTGCCCGTTGCATATATGCTAATGGGCTATCAATTCAATATCTTCAACAATTCATATTGGAGAGAAATGATAGAGGAGGTCAGAAAGTTTGGGGCGGGACTTAAGCAACCTTCTTCTTATGAGATAAGGACACGAGTTTTAAAAAACGAGGTAGAAGAAATAGATGTCATTAAGGCAACCCATATGGTGGCTTGGGAAACATATGGGTGCACTCTTGTGGTGGACAGATGGTCAAATAGAAAGGACAAGAGTGTGATTAATTTTTTTGTTAATTCGCCAGAGGAGAACTTCTATAAGTCTATTGATGCATCAACGTCTATTAAGAGCGATGACTATTTATTTCTGTGTCTTGATAGTATGGTGGAGGAGATTGGTGAGAAAAATGTGCTCAAGTCCTCACTGATAACCACTCATCTTATGTGAACGCCGGGAGAAAGCTTATGGACGTGAGAAAGTCACTATATTGGACACCTTGTGCAACACATTGTATAGAATTCATGTTAGAGGACATCAGGAAGATGAAAATATACCGTGAGACTCTTGGAGAGGCAAAAAAGGTCACACGGTTCATTTATAACAACTGTTGGGTGTTGAGTCTTATGAGGAAGTATACAGTTGGGAAGGAGCTACCAATACCTGCTGTAACTTGTTTCGCTACTTCTTTTCTGACATTACGGAGATTCTATTCATTAAAGCAACGTTTGAGGAAACATGTTCTCTTCTAAAGAGTTTCTTAAAAGTAATTGGACAAAGAAGCCGAATGGAGTGAAGGCAAAGGAGACAGTTCTTTACTCCAAAGTGTTTTGGGGACGCGTGATGTTTTGTTTCACTACTACACTTCCGATAGTTTATGTCCTCGATGAACTAGATTCAGATGTGAAGCCCACCATGCCATTTTTGTATGAGACGATAGATAGTGCAAAAGAGAAGATTGCAGAGTCTTGCGGTGGGATAAAGATGAGATATATGCCTTATTGGAATTTGGTTGATAAGAGATGGTCCGGGATGTTGTATCGACCTACCCATGATGTTGCTTACTACCTTAATCCCAAATACTTTTATGGGAAGAATCTTAGCAAGCATTTGAAGGTGAAGAAAGGACTTTACGAGTGCATGGCTCGCATGATCCCGGACATCAACATGAGAGCACAGGCTGATGTGGGGTTGGATTCTTACAAGGAGGGGATTGGAGAGTTTGGGTCTGAGTCAGCTCAGAGGACTATTGCTTTTCGTAGTCCAAGTTTTGGTTTCAACAATTTTTAATTTGATATGTAATGTACAATTTTGATGTTCTGTTATGTTAATCTTCGATATCTAAATGTGTAGCTTCTTGTTGGGAGAGATTTGGTGAGGACACTCCCAAACTACAACGATTTGTTGTTCGTGTTCTCTCCCTTACTACTAGTGGATCCAGATGTAAGCACAACTGGAGCAAGTTTGAGCAAGTAAGGAAAATTTTGAGTTTAAAAGTTAGCTTAATATCCTTTAGGCTTGGAAGCTTACAAGTTGCTATTTTTTCTTGAAGCTCCACTCAAATAAGAGATGTCGTCTAGAGAAGAAACGTCTTAACTCTCTTGTTTATGTCATGCACAACATTAAATTGAGAGAGAGAAATATGCGAAGGAAGGCGGGAATGATGAATCCGATTTCTTTGGAGGTAACTTCAGACAATGAGTCGATAGTAGAGGATGAAGAACCTTGTTCTCAAGATGATCCGAATTGGCCAGATGGTGATGATGGAGATAGGGAGTATCTTGATGTTGCTGCCATTAATAATATAGGTATCTAAAATGAAGATAAGGGTGGTGCTTTAGCGGTAAAGAAACAACGAGTTGATGGTTCTTGTGAGCTACTTAAAAAACCTTTTGATGCTATATTTGTTAGGTTGAATCTTCAAGATTTTAACTGAAGCTCTTTCTGCAGTACCCACAGTGCAAAAAGGAAAAGGAAAAGGAATAGGAATTGCCGCAAAAGTTGTAGGCATTAAGGATTATGCCGATCTGGAGGATGCAAATATCGTTCTAGAAGAGGATGATTTAGTTGTTTTAGGATAGTTGAATATGTTAAAGGAGCATGATTGATTGATATGAGTCTCTATGTTTTGTTTGATTTATTAAAAATTTGATTACTGCTTTCTATGTTTTGTTTAAAACATGTCGCGTTTGTGCTTTTGGCTTGACTTAGTTTTTTTAAAAATTTGTGATGATATATTAGATAATGGTGATGTCATCTTTGATTTGTTTTTATTCTATTTCTTAAAATCAATGTGAATATTTTGGATTTATTAAATGTTTAAATAATAATACACATAACATATGTTGTGCATTGTGTTGTTTTGCATTAATGTTACTTGGAGCCAAGCTTTATTTTATGTATTATCATTATTTTTCATCATTGGCCTTTATTTGATTTGCAGTAAGAAAAAATGCCTCGGAATAAAGATGTTCTCTGGGAACATATTGTACAAGATGGTCGGAAGGTTAGGTGCAAGTTCTGCCATGAAGTTTTTGTTGGCGGGGTAACAAGGATGAGGTATCATTTTGCAAATACTTGCTCGAAGGATATCCGCCCTTGCAAAGCTGTTCCAGCCTCAGTCCGTGATGCTGCATTAAAAGGTGTAGAAGAACTGGAGATGAAGAGTAAGAAGCGCAAAAATATGAGATTCTCTCAGTCAGGTGATAGTGCTTTGGGGTCCATTCTTCAATGCGGTGATGCCCATAATAATGAATCGCAGGTAATCAAGCCCAAGTCAAAATCCATCCATTTATCAACAAGGATGCCAGCAAAGAAAGAAGCTGACATGGCAATTGTTAAGTATATTGTGAATAGTAACTTACCATTTGACATATTAAGTAATTCAGATTTTCGGGAAGCCTGCATTGCAGTTGCAAATGCTGGGCCAGGTTATGAGCCTCCAAGCAGTGAAAACACTTGCAGAAAATTGTTAACAGAGTTGATGGATGAAGCTGATAAGTATGTTCATGCTGTTGAACGCATATGGGAAAAATCTGGTTGCACGTTGATGTTAAATTCATGGATAGAAGGAAGGGATACATCATACTTGCACATATTTGCAGCTTCTGCAAAAGGTGTTGTGTATTTGAAGTCTTTGTGCATGGTTGGGCGCTTGATGGATGATCAGTATGTGTTTGATTTTATATCATCGGTTATTGATGAAATTGGATCTCAAAATGTGGTACAATTTATATCACATTCTCAACATTACAAATCTATAGGTCACATGATTGAAGGGAAATATCCTAACATTTTCATTGTTAATTGTGCAACACATATTATCATTCTTATGTTGAAGGACTTCGAAGCTCTTCAACATGTCTCTCCTATTCTAGAGACTGCTAAACGGATCATACATTTTGTGTATAAGCATCAACATGTATTAAACTTGATGAGAACCCATACAAACGGCTCTCTCTTGAGAAGGCCAGCAGCAACTAGGCTTTGGATGAACTTCATTTATTTGCAGTCACTTCTAAAATTAGAGCATGCTTTACGTCATATTATTGGTACAATAGAATGGAGAGACTCGATGCCATGTAAAAGTGCAGAAGGTATAGAAGTGCAAAACATGATCGAGGATGCTTCATTTTGGGATTGTGCCAAAGAGTTGATGTATGCTGTCGAACCTCTTATTAAGACATTGAGGGTTGTTGACCGTGGAGGATCCACCTCAGGATACATTTATGACGCCATACGCAAGGCTAAAGAAACTATAAAAGAAATTTATGGAAATGAGTCTAAATATATGAACTTCTGGAAAATTATTGATGATAAATGGAACAACTTCTTGTATTCAGATATACATGCAGCAGCAGCCTATTTGAACCCTCATTTGTTTCACGATGGACGAGTGAAGTTGGATTCTGGTGTCAGAATCGGGCTGGAAAAGGTTATCCAAAAAATGGTGTCTAATAATGAAGAAAGGATGAAGATTGCAGAAGAGCTTAGAGATTATCATTCCTTGGATCCACGCATCTTTGGACTTATGGCTGTTGATTCTCTTCATGTATCTCATCCAAGTAATAATGGTTCTTTCAGATGCCTTTGTGTGTTTTGTAAACCTCACATTACTATTAGTTTACATTTCCTAATTATATTTCTTGTTTCATTTTAGGAATTTGGTGGGACATGTGGGGCAGTTCAGTTCCTGTTCTACAAAATTTAGCAATCAAGGTTCTGAGCCAACCATGTAGTTTCTTGACAGCAGAGAAAAATTGGACTGCTCCAGGAGCTACTAAGATGAGCATGAGGGACCACTTAGAGTCCACAAGATTGCAAGACTTGCTTTACGTGAGGATGAATATACACCTAATGAAGACCACTGCGAAGATGGAGAAAATTGACCTGAAGCCAATTGATGTTGATAAAATCGAGATATCTCCAGATGAGCTAGAAGAAATTGGCGACCTTGAGTATGAGAACGAGGAAGAAGCTGATGAAAGTGAAAATGAAGCTGGTAACCTGTCAGATACTAATGGTTTCTCTTTTTCAGGAATTGTTTGATTTCAGATGCATCTTTCTGTACTTTGCAGGGTCCCCCCCCCTAACTTTAGTAAGTTGAACCTTATCTGATAATTAGATAATTTTCAGTGAATCATAATATATTCAATCTCTGTGACTCTTGTTGTGTGCTCTGCCTCACTTAGAATCTCAGCCCAAGAAGTTGTTAAGCTTCTTACCAAGGTAACCAATGACCTCTCATTCTACGAGAAGCCCAGTTGATTCAAATGTTTTTATTTGAAATATTGGTGAATAATGCATTCTCAATGTACTGTTAGTTTGTTTAACTCACCTCGAGTGACCCGGACGGTTGGGAGGTTCCAATATGGCTCCCTCTTGGGTTTGATTCCAAAAAAATTTGTTTACTTATGTTTTCCTCCTTTAGAAGTTGATTATTTCAAAATTTTGAATGGGTTACATTGTAAAGACTTTTGCTTTTGTTTAGAAAATCTTTTGTTGATTCGCATATTAAGTTGATTCATATGATCCAGTACCTTTTTCCATTTGATTATTACCCAGTGTTTTAAATGTCGGCCGACATGTCGGACATGTCGGCCGACATGTCGGGTTGAAGGTGCCAGCGACACAAGTCGGGCTTTCTTAAGTCGGATGTCGTTTTTGGGGAGAATATCGGATAAATCGGCGCAATATCGGCCATATCGGCCGATTTTTCAGGTTTGAAAAATCGGCCGATATGCTATTATATCGGTTTAAAGCTATTTTTTCTTAACAGTCAAATTACAAAACTGTCCCAGGTTGGCTTGGTGGTTGAAGTTTCAGGACTTGGGCACTTCTCTTTGTTAAATCGAATGATTAGTTTCATATCGAAGACCGTTTAGCATATCAAAGACCAAAATTGTTTCAGGATGCAATCGAGAATCAAAGTATGCTTATATTGAATTTAGAAATGCTTAGATTACATTTAGGACGTGGTATTATACATATATGCACTACCCGATATCGCAATCCGATATTTAGTTCATGTCCCCCGATATATCCCCGATTTCCGCTATCCGACATGGATTTCGGCCGTCCGACATGAACCCGACATCCGATATTTAAAACCTTGTTATTACCTATGAATAGCAAATTATTTGAGCTGCATTTCCATATAGTCTCCCATTTCATGATTTTCTTGCCAGATATTTGATGTAATTTTGATAGTTTTCCATTATTCAGTTTATCAACCTCGAGGATTTTTTTAATATGCCCATTCTGTATTATGTTGGTTTGCATATTGCATGTTCATGATTTCTGTTGCCTTACAGTTTTTCCTAGTGGATTGTCAAGTGGTGAAGTTGAAGAGTGATTATTGTAATCTGCTGGAATAAATCGAAAGTCATAACTAAAAAGTACTGGCATATGGCATTCTTAGCCTATCTTTATGCTTTCTGTCTTGAGTTAGTACATGCATACGTTGGTCAGCATACTGAAGCTTAGACAAGCAGAATTTGCTACTTGTTCAATCTGTCAAAAGTGATTGAGTGACTATCATGATTTTATTTGTCATCTAGGAACTCTTCCGTGCATCTTACATGAATGGTACCATTTTCAGGCTCCAATCCCTTTATGCTTGTTTTATCATTGTTTATCATAGTTTCAGTTAAAACTCCAATACCTACGCTACATGGTAGCTGCTTCATGACTTTTCTATTTTAAACAATTTTTGGTTATGAAAGACTGTGGCGGGCTGATGAATTTGTTGAGAAAGTTTGTTAGGCCTCATTTCTAACTGCATCCCTTGAGGTACCCATTGAAGTGTTATCCCATGCTTTTTTTTACTAGCTAATTTATTTGGCTTTACTCTGTTGAATAGATGAGATTCATTCTTATAACAAACACATAAGGGGAA